>NW_027285603.1:0-37049 GCF_040894005.1 Engystomops pustulosus | reverse complement strand
ATATTTTTGAGGGTTTTTTTTAAATTCTTGATATACTACTTTTTTAGGTCCTCTAGTTTGAAAGCCCAAGGGTCCAATTGCTCATTCAATATACTGCTATAAAACTGTATTACAATATAATGTGAATATACAGATCTTTTATTGTAGCCTGCCTCCAGCAGGCTGTGATAGAGAGCATTAATTGGCAGCCATAGGAGCCTCACAATCAGCAACCCCTGATGTAGGAATTGCTGATTGGCAGTAATATGGCTGCCACTGTGTGCAGCTGCTGTTTTTGTGAAATGATAAGCTTTGACCACAGCAGCAACTAACAGGTTAACTGCCATAACTGTTGCAGGCAGCAGATCGCTGAACGTGTCTTCTGTATAATACAGCAGATATCTGGACTGTATGGAGAGGAGACAGCCTACAAGCCTTTTCCATATAACCCTAGACTCTATTAATTTTATTTACACTTGGAAGTTCTTAACCCCTTAAGGATGCAGCCATTTTGTAGCTGCAGCCCCTTTTTTGTATTTGTTTTGTTTGTGTCGCTTTATATGGTTAGAACTTTTGAACTTTTTTTTTAAAAAGTTTATCAAAACTTTTATCAAAACGATTCTGAGATTGTTTTTTCCTCACATGTAGTACTTCATTTTAGTGGTAAATGTTAACTGATAAGTTTTGCATTTATTTTAACCCCTTAAGGACGCAGCCATTTTGTAGCTTAAGGCTCAGCCCGATTTTTTGGATTCTGACTTGCTTCCCTTTATATGGTTATAACTTTTGAACACTGTTACTTATCAAAACGATTCTAAGATTGTTTTTTCCCCACATGTTGTACTTCATTTTAGTGGTAAATTTTGGCAGATAAGTTTTGCGTTTATTTACAAAAAAAAAGAAAATATGATAAATTTTTTGAAAAATTTGCCATTTTCGAAATTCAAAATCACTGCGTTTTCAGGCAGATCGATTTACCACCTAAATAAGTTGCTGAATAACATTTCCCATTTGTCTACTTTACATTTTCATAATTTCTGAAATGTTTGGATAATTTATTTTGATGTCACGCGGCTTACAAATAGAATATCGCTTTTCCGTATTTTCAGAATTGACTATTTTGGGGATCTATACAGTTTTGAATGAAATTTTACATATTTAGCATCAAAACCCCCTATATAACCAACCCATTTTCAAATCTGCATCCCTCAAGCTATCAGAAACAGCTTTTACGAAGATTGTTAACCCCTTGAGATCTTCATAGTAATTGCATCAAAATGAAGGTGAAATTTAGAATGGTCATATTGTTCCCTTATACGTTCATTTAGCCCTAAAATTTACACATTTCCAAAATATAAAAAGAGAAAACCCACCATACAATTTGTTCTGCAATTTCTCCTGAGTACAAAGACCTCCCACATGTGGCTGTGACTTGTTTTATGGGTACACAGCGAGGCGCAGAAGGGAAGGAGGGACCTGCAGCTGCCAGGATTTTAGTTTCCTCATTGGCCCCTTTTGAAGGCTATAAAATTTTCGCTTTTCCGTTATTTGGGCCATGTGATGCCATTTTTTTTGCAGGATGAGATGCTTTTTCCATTGTTACCATTTTGGGGTTGGTATCACCTATTGTTGAAAATTTAGGAACTTTTTTTTTGAGGGCAGGAGTAGAAAAGCATCAATTCTGTACTGGATTTTTTCCTTTTTTTTTTGGGTGTTCACCGTATATACTAATAATCATGTTATCTTTATTCTATGGGTTGATACGATTATGGGGATACCAGACATGAATATATTTTCTTACGTTTTACTAAATTTGTCAAACAAAACCCTAATGTGGGGAAAAATCTATCATTTATGTATTGCCGTCTTCCAAGTGGCATAACATTGTTACTTTTTTGGCTACGGAGCTGGTTGATGGCTTGTTTTTTGTGGGACATGTTGTACTTTGCACCAGTATCATGTCGGAGTACATATGGTTTTTTGATCACATTTTATAGCAGTTTTTGTGGGATTGAAGAGGTAAAAATCATAATTTTTGGAGGGTTTATAACAGTTTTTTTTTACGGCGTTTATCGTGGGGGTTCAATAATGATTTACTTTTATTCTACGGGTTGTTACGGACGCGGTGATACTATATATGTGGGGTTTGTGTTATGATTTAGACTTTTTTTTTAGTTATATGTCTCTTTATATGTTTTGGGGGTTTGGGGCATTTTTTGTGATTTATGACTTTATTTTTTTATTGAATAACTTTTTTTTTTTACTTTTTCACTTTTATACCATGGGACATGAACAAGCAATCATCTGATTGCTTCTTCATGATAATATTCTGCAATACTGATGTATTGCAGAATATTATCAGTGTCAGCCTATACACTTGCATAGGCTGGCACTGTGCCAGTAAGATGACGTCACAGACGCCATCTTACCGGCAATTCTTGCAAGTAACTCTGGGGTCCAGATCGGACCCCAGAGTTGCCATAGCAACGATCGGCGCCCCCCCCCCCCCGAAAACGGTTCGGGGGGCCGATCGTGGGGGAAAGACCCCCCAGATGTATGTTAGATGCCGCGGTCGCGCTGACCGCGGCATTTAACGGGTTAAGCACCCGCGATCGGAGACAACTCTGATCGCGGGTGTTACACTGGGGTGCCGGCTATCAGTCACAGCCGGCACCCCGTCTTTCCTGATGCTGGTTCGGCTCAGATCTTGAGCCAAACCGGCATCAGCTCAGCGTCCGATATATCGGACGCTGAGCGTTAAGAGGTTAAAGAAAAAATGTATTAATTCTTTGAAAAATTTTCCATTTTCTAAATCATTGCGTTTTCAGGCAGATTGATTTACCATCTAAATAAGTTGCTGAATAACATTTTCCATATGTCTACTTTACATTTTCATAATTTTTGAAATGTCTGAATAATTTATTTTGAGGTCACCCGGCTTTCAAATCGAATATCGATTTTTCATATTTTCAGAATTGACTATTTAATGGATAAACACTGTTTTGAATGAAATTTTACATATTTTACGTTAAAAAAGCCCCTATATAATCAACCCATTATCAAACCTCCTACTATCAGAAACAGCTTTTAGTTAGATTGTTAACCCCTTGAGATCGTCATAGTAATAAAATCAAAATGGAGGTGAAATTTAGAATGGTCAAATGTTGACAGTTATACGTTAATTTAGCCCTACAATTTACACATTTCCAAAAGATAAAAACAGAAAACCCATCTCAAAATTTGTTCTGCAATTTCTCCCGAGTACAGAGACATGTGTCCGTTACTTGTTTTATGGACGCACAGCGAGGCGCAGAAGGGAAGGAGGGACCTGCATCTGAGAGGATTTTAGATTTCTCATTGGCCCCTTTTGTAGGCTATAAAATGTTAGCTTTTTCGTTATTGGGGCCATGTGATGGCATTTTTTTTGCGGGGTAAGATGCTTTTTCCAGTGTTACCATTTTGGGGCTGGTATCCCCTATTATCGAAAATTTAGGAACTTTTTTTTTTTTTTTTTAAGTCAGGAGTGGAAAAGCATCAATTCTGTACTGGATTTTTCTAAACTTTTTTTTGGTGTTCACCGTATAGCCTAAAATCATGTTATCTTTATTCTATGGGTCAATACAATTACAGGGATACCTGAATATTTTTTCTTATGTTTTACTAAATTTTCCAAATAAAACCCTAATATGGGGAAAAATCATTTTTGCATTTGAGTTATAGGTCTCTTTATATGTTATGAGGCTTACGGGCATTTTTTTTTTTTTATTATTTTATTTTTTATTAAAAAAAACTTTTTTAAATTTTTTTTACTAGGTTTCTTTTTACAGCATGAACAAGAATCCATTTATTCCTGAACAAAACTTCATCCTCTGGAAAATCATAACTCTCTAAATCTTGAATTCAATTGTGAATTTCTCATGACTATTGCTTTAAAAATAAATGGACCTGATTTTGTATGTCTAGCAATGGCACTTTCTTTGAAACCCCTTTTGTTCATGTAGATGCTTGTAGCCATAGCATATGTCAGCTCCCTATATCCTTAATGATATCTTCTAAACTGTTTTGGTATCATTTTAAAGCGGAGAATAATTTTAAAGAGGAGAATCTACCCTTTGATATAACATAAGGATTGTGACCATAGGTGGCACAGACCAGGAGATATCCACAAACACATTTTCTAAACCGTGGCACCTGTTCTGGTGTAATTTTAAAGTGGATAATCTCCACAAGAATTGCGTTTCCAAACACTACTGTAACTGTACTGTGGATATCTCCATTCTGTGGCATCTAGAAAGACAATCCTTAATAACAATTATTATTAATGAAGGACAACAAATAGATCAGTTCTATTTCTTCTATTCAAAATAAAAACAGGTTACATTCCTGTTGCCAAAAACAGTATGGATGCAAGTGACTTTTCTCTCTTTATTTATGAGTGTGGTTTAATCGATCTCCTTCAGCCGTCAAAGCCCAGAAAAGACAACTTATGTCATAGTTCATTTTTTTAATCCAATACCTGATGGTAAATTTGAATCATGTTACTATAACATCTCAATCTTTAGTTCAAGAAAACTGCAAGCATGAATACAAGTCTTTAGTTTATGAAACAGAGCTTGCTTCTGCTTTTATCAAGTCCCTTCATGCGATGTGTTCAGTCTCACTTCTCTTAAAATAAAGACCTAAAGAGGAGCAAATCACAATGTTAAAGGTTTCTTAACAGGAGGTTAGCCAATATTCTGACAGTAAAAGAAATCTGAACTTTAAGACATTAGAGATACTAGACTGAGGTCTCTAATTTATGTAAAACTGCAGCAAGCAATGAAGATTCATTGTGAGGCTTAGGCTGCCTTGCAAGCACACCAGGAAAAATGCATTTATTTTTTTTTTTTTTTGGAACGTGTTTTGGATTGTTATAATGCACAATTCCTTTCATTATAGATCACTATAATGCAAGGAGTCCCATCCACAGCAGTGATGTCAGTCCACGACACAGGGCTATGTCTAGTCTGTGGTACACAGATCAACAACAAGTCAGCATGAAACTACTACCCTCATTGTAAGCTAAATCCAGGTAAAAAGACTGAAATTTACTGTGATTCGTGGGAACAAATTTTTTCTCCCTTTATTAGCAAAAGGGCCCCAGGCAAAATGTGTTACATGGGGCAGAGAACTCTGGGAAGAATAAAGGAACTCCCTCAATCACATCTGCAGATATGTAAGCCATAAGTCCAGGGTGTCCGTTTTGGGGGTTCTGTATTCCCCAAATTTCAATTCTTTTTTTGTTGATAAAGTAGATATCAAGAATACCGTGTCAAATCCACATAGTTGGTGAAGTGATTTTTTCTCAAAGTCCAGGGTGTCAGTTCTTGTAGTTCTGTGTTATAGTCCCTCAGATCAGTCCTTTTGAGCTGGCACAGACGTTACCTTGTCAGGCTGCGTTCCCGCTTCACTTATTTGGGGAAGTTGGCCTCTGTAAGTGCCCATGGAATTGAAGAGTAAAGTGATTCTAAGAGTGGCGGCTGCCATGTGCGTAAAATACGAAAACACAGTATTGTTTGAAGACCAAACCACGCTCCCTATGCATATTTGAGCATGGCACAATGCTCTAAAACACCTAACAGGCTCTCTGCAGCCAGGAAATACTGTTTTTTAACGTGATTCGCCATGATTCAATTCGGGTCGAATCAAATTTTGACAATAAAATTCAGCGAATCAAATTTTTGAAAAATTTGCCCATCTCTAATTATAAGGTATAATGGAGAGATTGGCACCTGTCCTATGAGCGTGACAACACCTAGTCTTGGCTCACAATACAGGATGCAAAAAACTGAAGAAATATTGTATTTTGTACCTGGGTCTTCTGCACTCAGGACATGCAGTTATACGGGACACAAACAAACGCTGTGTGCAGTAAACCTCTAGTGATACTATCCACAGTGCCTTCAGAACTTCAGATTTGTTAGGGCTAGTTCTCACAGGAATTTTTCATAGTGGATCTTTTTCTGGATAACCTTAAGATATGACTGAAGTTTCTTTCTTGTTTATTGGCTCCGTTTTTATATTTTGCCAACACCAGCTAGAATGTATTAGGGTAATCTTGCTGGGAATACTAAGGAAAACTATGCAGAATTCCAAAAACCACCATTATTAAGTAATAACCAGTCTAAAATCTACAGATCTTTAAACGTCCCTATAAAAGAGCTAAAATATGACACAGAAAAGCAATGACACTGTGGCCCCTTAAACGTACACATAAAACAGATATATGTGGCACCATAAAGCAGTTCTTCAGAAAAGTATGCCTCAAGGAATTCTGTGATATCTCTCTGCAAGTTATTTTTGTCATGGAAGAACAAGGGTAGTAATCCACCAAGGAAACTCATCATTGTGGCTGGGAAGAAGGCAGCCGTTTTAAAAAAATATTTCATTCTTTTTAGTAGATAAGGTGAATATTTAGCTAAATAAAGGTTTTAGTACAAATTTTAGGAAACAAAATAGGAATATCCTCAATAGTAAGGATCTGTTCACACATTAAGCGATTGTCTAAAGCTAATTAAATAAAGATTTTCAAATAATGTACAGCAAAAATCCTTGGCTAAAATTTAGATTACCATCCAATAGATTTGGCCATTGTCAAAGTGGCTAATGTGCAAAAATTACTCTAAGGAATCCAGTCAAATAATAAACACAGTGGGGGTCATTTATTAAGGGCCCGATTCGCGTTTTCCCGACGTGTTACCCGAATATTTCCGTTTTGCGCCGCTTGTACTTAAATTGCCCCGGGATTTTGGCGCACGCGATCGGATTGTGGCGCATCGGCGCTGGCATGCGCGCGACGGAAATCGGGGGGCGTGGCCAAACGAAAACCCGACGTATTCGGAAAAACCGCCGCATTTAAAAACCGAAAATGTGTCGCATAAGGACCGCTTACCTTCACCTGGTCCAGCTCGGTGCATTCCGGCGCGATGAGTTTACTTTCAGCGCAGCAGCGCCACCTGGTGGACGGCGGAAGAACTACCTTATTAAATCCCGGCCGGACCCGAATCCAGAGCGGAGAAGCCGCCGCTGGAACGCGAATGGACCGGGTAAGTAAATTTGCCCCAGTGTCTATTTATAAATCCTCATTGTACTCATTTTATGCAATATATGAATGGGGTATAAACTACCCCATTACAGAGAAGGGGCTTTATTATACTTTTATGGGACTTACAGGATAGCAAGTCCTATAGGGCAGATCAAGGGAACCTGCAGTGCTCTGTACTGTAAGTGAGCACACATTTATTCCCTATGAGAAAAATCCCTTTTAATTTCTAATAAAGGGGACCAATCACCAGCTTTCATCCCATTAAACTGCTAGACCCCTCAGGTAGGGTATAAAATGAAATACTTAGGGGGAAACCATATGGAAATATATATATTATAATATATTGAGGGGTCACAGTGTATAATTTGTATATGCAGGGGCACATTGTTTGAAGAGCACATAGCCATTATCTAGAGGACATTATATAGACTGATTGATCTTGTCCAGAAACCACAGTCATCAAGGTAGCAAATTCTGCAGTGATAAATCATGGAGAAGTAAACAGCTGCTACCTAATTTGATCAGTAAGTGAGGTGTGTGGCTGCCTGAAAGCAGGTTGTGCAGTACATTTTTTGCTGGTATATATTTATGTGTGAAGATTTAGTGCTGATATACTGTATATTTATGCTTCCAGTATACAGCCGGTCCCCTACTTAAGAACACTCGACTTACATACAACCCCTAGTTACAAATGGACCTCTGGATATTGGGAATTTATTGTACTTTAGCCTTAGGCTACAATAAACAGCTAGAACAGTTATCAAATGTGTCTGTAATGAAGCTTTAGTGTTAATATTGATTCTTATGACAACCCAACATTTTTATAATCCAATTGTCACAGAGACCAAATAAGTTCTGTCTGGGATTACAATGATAAAATATACAGTTCCGACTTGCATACAAATTCAACTTAAGAACAAACCTACAGACCCTATCTTGTATGTAACCCGGGGACTGCCTGTATTCATTTTTGGTATGTATTTATAAGTCCACGATATTTGTATGTGTACTGTATAGTCTTTGGTATCTATGTGTTTGGTATATTCATTTCTAGAATTTAGTTATGCATTTGTCAGGGTTGTGGAGTTGGAGTTGAAGTCTGGATCAATTTGGTGCAGTCGGAATAAAATGGACCGGCTCTGAATATTTTTTTCATCAGATTTTGGGGAAATTATGGAAAGTCCTATAAATGTCTGTTCTATTCCAGATCTAAGGATGTAGGCTTTTAGTTTAGATTAATGGGTTTTTTAAATCTTAGAACTTCTAGAGTGATCAGGAAAATTGAATTAAGACAGGATTTTCCAGTGTATGTTCGCTCTGTATACGGTTTGATGTTTTAGTTTGCTTTTACTGTGACTTCATGTTTGTAGAGGTTAGCTGCACTGATGGATTCTATACAATACACATAGAAGTTTCCCCTTGTTTTCTAAAATCTCAAATTCAGAAATAGAGAAGCACACAAAAGTGCTATAGGTATAGAAGCCAAGGCTCCGTGTTATCTAGCAATGATAGGCTTTGGGAAACACTAAGTGAGCTGTTCAGAAAAGCCAAATATTAAGTATAAAGTTCAACCAAAATTGTTAGAGATGTTGCCATTAATGTGTGGTTACTGCAAAGCCAGTGTGGAGAAGCTGTTCTCTAGCTTATAAATAATTAGGTCAGACTTGAGGTCATCTATGAAGGAGGATCTGATAGAGGGAGAACTATTTTTAAGGACAAATTCATAGACTCATTAAAGGATTATTATTCTGTACATTTAAAAAAAAAAAACACTTTATTTCAAGCAGTGTTTTGCATAATTACAATTTATTAAAGTTAGTGTTCGAAGGTTGTATTCCAATAAATATTTTATAAGTTCTACCTAAATTACAAGGTTATTGTATCAATGATGATAAGAAGCCTTATTATTACTGTAAATGTATCACTTAAACATGACCCATGTTTGTGTGAGTCAGAGTTCGAAAAATTAAGGGGTTGGAGTAAGAGTTCGACTTACTGACTCTACTGCCCTAGTGTATGCTACAATTATTGCAGGTATATATTTATATTTGTGGTATATACATTTCAGGTATTTTCACTGGAGGGACATATTTTGCGTTATATTCACTCATGGTAGGTCTTAATGCAGATGATCCCATTGCAATTGGCCCCTTAAATGTGTTTCTTAGGATTATTAATGCTGTTCCATATTGGTGCTTTTTTCTGAATCATTGACACTTTTTCAAAAACAATTGTATCAATAAAATAGGTGGATACATGAATAGGAGGGGGGGGGGGGCAGTGTACTGCTACATGCTGCATTAACTCCTTTTATTTTAAAGCCAACACCAAGATGGGCTTATCAGCTTATAGGGCACTTATGCTACAACACTTTCTTGTTTCCAGCTGTGTAGACAACTGCTGTTTTCAGGCTGACAGAGGGCTTTAAAATTAAAAAAGTGGCTGCTTAGCCATTGTAATATGGCCTACATGCCACTATGTAACAGTTGTTGGACACATTGGGCAAACAAGTGAACAAGCCTTAGCTTTCCTAATAAAATCGGCATGGAAAGCTATGGCAGCAGGTGAAGAACTGGTGGTCACGGAAAGAACTTTGGCAATGTTTAGGCTCAATAAATGTGGGAATATACTATTTTAAATGGCAGAATGTATACAGAACAAATAAAGCAATAAGACAGAAGAAGCTTTTGTGATGGTCTACAGCAAAAAAACACACTAAAGCTTTCTCATGTTACAATTTTTTTCAAACCGCTAGTGCACAGAATGGAACATTTAATTGTAATGCAAAAGAACCAAATAAAATTAGGTACAACTTATAACTAGGTTAACAGTTATGTTTACTTATAAATTATAATTCTTAAATTATACATTATAGTTATTTTTGTTAATTGATGATAGTTTACATTTAACCGAGCAATGTTTTAAAGTACAGAAGCAAGGCAATATAAATTCATAGGAAGAGATTTGCATTCACAGAAACTGCAACACATCTGCAGCATGCGAATATACACCAACATTTTATACCCTAATGACAGCTAGCTGAGACAAAGTGTGTATTATACAAACAATAACATTAATTAGCTGAAATGAGAATACCCCTTTAACCCCTTAAGGACCAGGCCCTTTTTCGTTTTTGCGTTTTTATTTTTCACTCCCCACCTTCAAAAATCTATAACTTTTTTATTTTTCCATGTACAGAGCTGTGTGATGTCTTATTTTCTGCGTAACAAATTGCACTTCATAGTGATGGTATTAAATATTCCATGCCGTGTACTGGGAAGCGAGAAAAAAATTCTAAATGCAGAGAAAATGATGAAAAAACACAATTGCGCCATTTCTTGTGGGCTTGGTTTTTACAGCTTTCCCTGTGCGCCCCAAATGACAGATCAACTTCATTCATTGGGTCAATACGATCACAGGGATACCAAATTTGTATAGGTTTTATAATGTTTTCATACATTTACAAAAATTAAACCTCCTGTACAGAAAAAAAAAATCTTCATTTTACAGTGTTCTTGCGCTAATAACTTTTTCATACTTTAGTGTACAGAGCTGTGGGTGGTGTCATTTTTTGCAACTTCTGATGACGTTTTCAACACTTTTATTTTTAGGACTGTTCGACCTTTTGATCACTTTTTATAGATTTTATTCTATTTTTCAAAATGGCTAAAAAATGCAATTTGTGACTTCGGGCGCTATTTTCCACTACGGGGTAAAACGCAGTGAAAAACGGTTATTATATTTTGATAGATCGGGCATTTTCGGACGTGGCGATACCTGATGTGTTTATGATTTTTACTGTTTATTTATATTTATATCAGTTCTAGGGAAAGGGGGGTGATTTGAATTTTTGTTTTTTTAATATATATTTTTTTTTACTATTTTTCAGACTCCCTAGGGTACTTTAACCCTAGGTTGTCTGATCGATCCTACCATACACTGCCATACTACAGTATGGCAGTATATGGGGATTTTGCATACCATCTATTACAATGTGCAGATCGCACATTGTAATAGATAGCCTCGATCATGACATCACGGGGAGTGACGATCGCAGCCAAGATGGCGGCGTCCATTATGAAGCAAACGCCCGGTGAGTATGAAGAAGGCTCAGCCCGTGAGCCCTCTTCATACTCCCCCATGCGCAGCAAGACGTAAGGGTACGTCTTATTGCGCTATGGGGTTAAGCATTGAATCAAATCCTTTAAAAATAATTCTAAAATCTTCTCCACCTATCATCTATTCTGTCATTGGTTCTCATAAGGACCATGACAGCTGCGTCACCCCCAGCTCCTCCCAGTAATTTATAAATCATTGTTTACTTCTTGTGCATAAAAACCAGTCCATGGTCATATGATGTCACAAAAGAGATCGGCTCATTATTAGGCACAGCTCGGATTACTTGAAGAGTAATAATGCAGAGACTCTAATGAGCCATGCACCAATGTGACAGCCCGTGGCCATGGATGCAGAGATCTAGAAAACCATGGTATTGATACAGAAAGGATATAGTTTGTGTAATGAAAAAATATACGGTAGTTTTCCTATATTATATATATATATACCCAAAGTGGACAGCCCCTTTGAGCTTTATAGAAATCTACATTTATCACAGACATGTGCCGTTTGTGCTCTTCATGGATAGGAAAAAATCTTACTGATGCGGAAATGTGTCAAACCTGGTTTCAGCAAACGGGAGGTGGGAAAAAATCATGGGAGCAGGAAGGTGGGTTACAAATGCTTTGGGGGGTAAGACCCAAAGACCTCAGAGCCCAGAGGTAGTGCAGCAGTGGTACAAATATATATAGCTGTATTCATGCTGCCGAGAGCTACCCAGCACTGAATGGGTATTAAAGATACAATCCAGTGGTAGTTTTGCTTTTAGCAGCTTTCTAAAAAATGAAGCGAGTACCTTTAAATGTTAAAAAAGAAGTATGTGTTATTTCATTTTTTGCATTGTATTTGTAAACCCTCAACCCCCACCCATGTAATTTCTGCACAGTTAGAACAATTAGGCAAAAAACTGCAATATGCAGTGTGTGTTTCAACTCAAGCATATCTTGTTGTTATTCTCTTACCACCTATTAAGAAAGGATTCTACAGGCTGTCACTGATTTTTCTGTAGAAGACTCTAAATGATCGAGCAAAGTAGCACATTCAAAAACTGCAAGCTGAGAGTTCGCAAAAACACTACACAATAAAAGCCTGAAAATGACTGATCAAGCAGAATAGGTGATATAACCAACTGTGTGACTCTCAGAATTTCACAAGTGAAGAATCTCTTCATTCTCAGAGGCTGAGACTAAAAACACATGCAAAGATGAGAAAAAAAATCTGAAATGGCTACTGTGAACTAGATAATAATAAACTCACAGAAGAACCATTGATTTTACTATGCAACACACAAGCCACAGAACTCTCATTCTTTGATCACAGAAATCAACCATAACACCTTCCTCCTAGCCTAGGACTTGGGAAGCAGTAAATCAAACACACAGATGTATTCTCTACTGACATAAAAGCACGTGTTGGGATTATTCTCAGAGCTACGTCCATACACCCTATGGCTATTGGCAGGAATTCAAGCTAAAATACTTTGGCATGTGATATTAAGGGAAACCCTGACTTAGCTTAAAATAAAGAATAATAGACATGGATAAAAATATCCTATGTAACAAAAATAGAAATTCAATTTTGGTTTACAGCTATGTTGCTTCAACATCTTCCAAATGATTTTTTACAGTGGTTTCTTAAAGAGGACCTGTCACTAGAGATGAGTGAGCACTAAAATGCTCGGGTACTCGTTATTCGAGACGAACGTTTCCCGATGCTCGAGTGCTCGTTTCGAGTAACGAGCCCCATTGAAGTCAATGGGAGACTCGAGCATTTTTCAAGGGGACCAAGGCTCTGCACAGGGAAGCTTGGCCAAACACCTGGGAACCTCAGAAAAGGATGGAAACACCACGGAAATGGACAGGAAACAGCAGGGGCAGCATGCATGGATGCCTCTGAGGCTGCTTAATCGCACCATTATGCCAAAATTATGGGCAACAGCATGGCCATGACAGAGTGACCGAATGAGGCTAGATAGCATCTAAAACATTCAATAATTGACCCTGACACTATAGGGGATGGCATGCAGAGGCAGCGGCAGCAGCGGCAGGCTAGAGAGTGTCATGGCAACATACCCTATATGGACTCAGGCTTCAAACCAATGGGTGGCAGAGAGGAACCAAAGGAGGTGAGCAAGAAGCGCTCAAATAATATTGGTACATGATAAAAGTTTGCCAGTATATTTTGTGGATTACACAGCAGGGTGGCGACAAAGTTAACATGGAAGCCATGAAAACAACCCAAAATTCTGCCTGACACAGCTCGTTTGATAAGGGGACCATGTATGGAGGCAGTGAACTAGTAGTAGATTAAAGGTGCTGCAGTTAAAACTATGTTAGTTGGACCTTGGCATGGAGCTGGCGCTCCGCTGCCAGGCAAGCTTTCGCCAATCCAAGCCCCTGTCTCTAGGCTACTCCCCAAACAGCACTTCTAAGAACCTTTTGTATAAGATCAAGTGTAGTAGCGTTCTTATAAGTTTGGGATATGGCGGGTGAGGGGAATGTAAACAGATGCGCAAGAAGCGCTGAAATAATATCGGTAAATGATAAAAGTTTGCCAGTATATTTTGTGGATTACACAGCAGGGTGGCGACAAAGTTAACAAGTTTGATGTGGAATGCCCTGTAATAGCTCTTGGGCGGTGTGCCTTTTATCGCCTAGGCTCAGCAGTTTGAGCACCGCCTGCTGTCGCTTAGCGACGGCACTGCTGCTGTGCCTAGAGCTACCGACTGATGGCGCCATGCCCACGGATGGTAATTCGGAGGAGGAGGAGGAGGTGGAGGAGGGGTGGGAGGAGGAAGAGGTATAGTAGGCCTTTTTTAGACCTGGACCGAGGTAGGCCCCGCAATCCTCTGCGTCGGCAGTATATGACCAGCCCCAGGGTCAGACTCGGTCTCAGCCTGCACCAAGTTAAGTGTAGTAGCGTTCTTATAAGTTTGGGATATGGCGGGTGAAGGGAATGTAAACAGATGCGCAAGAAGCGCATGATGCGCATGGAGCTGGCGCTCCGCTGCCAGGCGAGCTTTCGCCAATCCAAGCCCCTGTCTCTAGGCTACTCCCCAAACAGCACTTCTAAGAACCTTTTGTATAAGATCAAGTGTAGTAGCGTTCTTATAAGTTTGGGATATGGCGGTGAGGGGAATGTAAACAGATGAGCAAGAAGCGCATGATGCGCATGGAGCTGGCGCTCCGCTGCCAGGCGAGCTTTCGCCAATCCAAGCCCCTGTCTCTAGGCTACTCCCCAAACAGCACTTCTAAGAACCTTTTGTATAAGATCAAGTGTAGTAGCGTTCTTATAAGTTTAGGATATGGCGGGTGAGGGGAATGTAAACAGATGCGCAAGAAGCGCTGAAATAATATCCGTAAATGGTAAAAGTTTGCCAGTGTATTTTGTGGATAACACAGCAGGGTGGCGACAAGGTTAACAACTTTGATGTGGAATCCATGAAAACAACCCAAATTTCGGCCTGACACACCTCGTTTGATAAAGGGACGATGTATGGAGGCAGCTATATAAACGACTTTTGGAGGTAGCAATGGAGACAACGTGTGGAGGCTGCTATGGAGACAATTCAATTTGGATAGTGCCTGTATGTGGCAGTCCAAAAAAGTTTTCAAAAAAGAGGAGCAGGTAGGTGGCCCTCCAGAAAAATGGAATAGATTGAGTGCCTGTATGTGGCAGTCCAAAAAAGTTTTCAAACCAGAGGAGCAGGTAGGTGGCCCTCCAGAAAAATGGAATAGATTGAGTGCCTGTATGTGGCAGTCCAAAAAAGTTTTCAAACCAGAGAAGCAGGTAGGTGGCCCTCCAGAAAAATGGAATAGATTGAGTGCCTGTATGTGGCAGTCCAAAAAAGTTTTCAAACCAGAGGAGCAGGTAGGTGGCCCTCCAGAAAAATGGAATAGATTGAGTGCCTGTATGTGGCAGTCCAAAAAAGTTTTCAAACCAGAGGAGCAGGTAGGTGGCCCTCCAGAAAAATGGAATAGATTGAGTGCCTGTATGTGGCAGTCCAAAAAAGTTTTCAAACCAGAGGAGCAGGTAGGTGGCCCTCCAGAAAAATGGAATAGATTGAGTGCCTGTATGTGGCAGTCCAAAAAATTGTTTAAAACAGAGGACCGGGTCGGTGGCCCTCCAGAAAAATTAAATGCATAAAGTACTATAGGTAGAGCCAGTGGGCCCTGTCAAAAAATAGCCAGTTTCCTCTGCTTTACTGTACAAAGAGCAGGAGAAGGAGGAAAATGAGGAGGAGGAGGAGGAGTGGATAAATTATTCAGGTTGAGCTTCCTTCACCTGCTGGAGATTGGAAATTAGGAGAAATCCATGCTTTATTCATCTTGATAAGCGTCAGCCTGTCAGCGCTGTCAGTCGACAGGCGTGTACGCTTATCGGTGATGATGCCACCAGCTGCACTGAAAACCCGCTCGGACAAGACGCTAGCGGCAGGGCAGGCAAGAACCTCCAAGGCGTACAGCGCCAGTTCGTGCCACATGTCCAGCTTTGAAACCCAGTAGTTGTAGGGAGCTGTGTGATCATTTAGGACGATGGTATGGTCAGCTACGTACTCCCTCACCATCTTTCTGTAAAGATCAGCCCTACTCTGCCGAGACTGGGGACAGGTTAAAGTGTCTTGCTGGGGTGACATAAAGCTGGCAAAAGCCTTGTAAAGCGTACCCTTGCCAGTGCTGGACAAGCTGCCTGCTCGCCTACTCTCCCTCGCTACTTGTCCCGCAGCACTACGCACTCTGCCGCTAGCGCTGTCAGAAGGGAAATACTGTTTCAGCTTGTGCACCAGGGCCTGCTGGTATTCATGCATTCTCACACTACTTTCCTCTCCAGGGATGAGAGTGGAAAGATTTTGCTTGTACCGTGGGTCCAGGAGAGTGAACACCCAGTAATCGGTGCTGGAATAAATTCTTTGAAGGCGAGGGTCACGGGATAGGCAGCCTAGCATGAAATCTGCCATATGCGCCAGAGTACCAACGCGTAAGAATTCGCTCCCCTCACTGGCCTGACTGTCCATTTCCTCCTCCTCCAACTCCTCCAATTCCTCTTCTTCTGCCCATACACGCTCAACAGTGAAGGACTCAACAATGGTCCCCTCTTGTGTCTCGCCAACATTCTCCTCCTCTTCCTCCTCCACCTCCACCTCCACCTCCTCCGATATGCGCTGAGAAACAGACCTAAGGGTGCTTTGGCTATCAACAAGGGAATCTTCTTCCCCCGTCTCTTGTGAGGAGCGCAAAGCTTCCGACTTCATGCTGACCAGAGAGTTTTTCAACAGGCCAAGCAGCGGGATGGTGAGGCTGATGATGGCGGCATCGCCACTGACCATCTGTGTTGACTCCTCAAAGTTACTCAGCACCTGACAGATATCAGACATCCACGTCCACTCCTCATTGTAGACTTGAGGAAGCTGACTGACCTGACTACCAGTTCTGGTGGAAGTTGACATCTGGCAGTCTACAATCGCTCGGCGCTGCTGGTAAACTCTGGATAACATGGTCAGTGTTGAATTCCACCTCGTGGGCACGTCGCACAACAGTCGGTGAGCGGGCAGTTGGAGGCGGCGCTGCGCTGCCCTGAGAGTGGCAGCATCTGTGCTGGACTTCCTGAAATGCGCACAGATGCGGCGCACCTTCGTGAGCAAATCAGACAGATTGGGGTATGTCTTGAGGAAACGCTGAACTATCAGATTTAACACATGGGCCAGGCATGGCACATGTGTCAGTCTGCCGAGTTGCAGAGCCGCCACCAGGTTACGGCCGTTGTCACACACAACCATGCCTGGCTTCAGGTTCAGCGGTGCCAGCCACAGATCAGTCTGCGCCGTGATGCCCTGTAATAGTTCTTGGGCGGTGTGCCTTTTATCGCCTAGGCTCAGCAGTTTGAGCACCGCCTGCTGTCGCTTAGCGACGGCACTGCTGCTGTGCCTAGAGCTACCGACTGATGGCGCCATGCCCACGGATGGTCGTTCGGAGGAGGAGGTGGAGGAGGGGTGGGAGGAGGAGGAGGCATAGTAGGCCTGAAACACCTGGACCGAGGTAGGCCCCGCAATCCTCGGCGTCGGCAGTATATGACCAGCCGCAGGGTCACACTCGGTCCCAGCCTCCACCAAGTTAACCCAATGTGCCGTCAGAGATATATAGTGGCCCTGCCCGGCAGCACTCGTCCACGTGTCCGTGGTCAGGTGGACCTTGTCAGAAACGGCGTTGGTCAGGGCACGGATTATGTTGTCTGACACGTGCTGGTGCAGGGCTGGGACGGCACATCGGGAAAAGTAGTGGCGGCTGGGGACCGAATACCGAGGGGCGGCCGCCGCCATGAGGCTGCGAAAGGCCTCGGTCTCTACTAGCCTATAGGGCAGCATCTCCAGGCTTAGCAATCTGGAGATGTGCACATTAAGGGCTTGGGCGTGCGGGTGGGTTGCACTATATTTGCGTTTCCGCTCCAGCGTCTGGGGTATGGAGAGCTGAACGCTGGTGGATGCTGTGGAGGATCGTGGAGGCGACGATGGGGTTTTTGTGGCAGGGTCCTGGGCAGGGGGCTGACTATCAGCTGACACAGGGGAAGGAGCAGTGGTGTGCACGGCCGGAGGTGAACGCGCTTGTTGCCACTGAGTGGGGTGTTTAGCATTCATATGCCTGCGCATACTGGTGGTAGTTAAGCTAGTAGTGGTGGAACCCCTGCTGATCCTGGTTTGGCAAATGTGGCACACCACAGTCCGTCGGTCATCCGGTGTTTCCTTAAAGAACCTCCAGACTTCTGAAAATCTAGCCCTCGCCGCAGGAGCCCTTGCCACGGGAGCTTCACTAGTTGACACATTTGGCGCTGATGCACCAGCTCTGGCCCTGCCTCTCCGTCTGGCCCCACCACTGCCTCTTCCAACCTGTTCTGGTCGAGGACTCTCCTCCGTCTCAGAAGCACTGTGTTCACCCGGCCTCTCAACCCAGCTTGGGTCTGTCACCTCATCATCCTCCGATCCCTCAGTCTGCTCCCCCCTCGGACTTCCTGCCCTGACAACAACTTCCCCACTGTCTGACAACCGTGTCTCCTCATCGTCGGACACCTCTTTACACACTTCTTCCAGTACGTCAACAAGGTCATCATCACCCACAGACTGCGACTGGTGGAAAACCTGGGCATCGGAAAATTGCTCATCAGCAACCGGACAAGTGGTTTGTGACTGTGGGAATGGTCCAGAAAACAGTTCCTCAGAGTATGCCGGTTCAAATGGCAAATTTTGCTGGGAGGGGGCAGACTGGGGGGGAGGAGGCTGAGGTGCAGGAGCTGGAGGAGTGCCGATTTCGGTGACATGGGTGGACTGCGTGGAAGACTGACTGGTGGACAAATTGCTCGAAGCATTGTCGGCAATCCACGACATCACCTGTTCGCACTGTTCTGGCCTCAACAGTGCTCTACCACGATTCCCAGTAACTTCAGACATGAACCTAGGGAGTGTAGCTCTGCGGCGTTCCCCTGCTCCCTCATAAGCAGGTGGTGTCTCACCCCGCCCAGGACCACGGCCTCTGACCCCTGCAGTAGTTGGACGCCCACGTCCCCGCCCTCGTCCTCTACCCCTAGTCCTCGGGTTAAACATTTTGAAAATGAGAGTTATAACTTGAATTTTTTTTTTAACTTTTTTTTTTTTTTTTTTTTGTGTTTTTTAGTTTTTAAAACCAAACGATGCTATCCTATTGCTATGGCTATTTTATAGCCAAGTATGAAAGCACACTGCTATGCCAGATGAGATGACGCTGAGTTATGAAAAAAATAAACGTAAAATAAAAAAGGAAATGGCAGACTGTGCCTAATTGAAATACAACCCCGGGCCCTAATAAATTTTCCCACTTCGGTCTTTGCGATGGATATGTGCGTCACTAAAACACAGTGGTCGCAAGTCTGACTCCAAATTGCTCACAATTTACTAGTAGATGCACTGCAACAACTACAGCCACCAGCAGATCAACCAGAAATCAAATATATATAACGCTACTGTAGGCGTAATTAAGCCGTTTGTATTCTCCTATGGCTATTTTCTAGCCAAGTATTACAGCACACTACTATGCCAGATGAGATGACGCTGAGTTATGAAAAAAATAAACGTAAAATAAAAAAGGAAATGGCAGACTGTGCCTAATTGAAATACAACCCCGGGCCCTAATAAATTTTCCCACTTCGGTCTTTGCGATGGATATGTGCGTCACTAAAACACAGTGGTCGCAAGTCTGACTCCAAATTGCTCACAATTTACTAGTAGATGCACTGCAACAACTACAGCCACCAGCAGATCAACCAGAAATCAAATATATATAACGCTACTGTAGGCGTAATTAAGCCGTTTGTATTCTCCTATGGCTATTTTCTAGCCAAGTATTACAGCACACTACTATGCCAGATGAGATGACGCTGAGTTATGAAAAAAATAAACGTAAAATAAAAAAGGAAATGGCAGACTGTGCCTAATTGAAATACAACCCCAGGCCCTAATAAATTTTCCCACTTCGGTCTTTGCGATGGATATGTGCGTCACTAAAACACAGTGGTCG
The DNA here is from genome assembly GCF_040894005.1 of Engystomops pustulosus. Classification (NCBI taxonomy): domain Eukaryota; kingdom Metazoa; phylum Chordata; class Amphibia; order Anura; family Leptodactylidae; genus Engystomops; species Engystomops pustulosus. The sequence continues at coordinate 17,330 of NW_027285603.1, read as the reverse complement.
CAAGTCTGACTCCAAATTGCTCACAATTTACTAGTAGATGCACTGCAACAACTACAGCCACCAGCAGATCAACCAGAAATCAAATATATATAACGCTACTGTAGGCGTAATTAAGCCGTTTGTATTCTCCTATGGCTATTTTCTAGCCAAGTATTACAGCACACTACTATGCCAGATGAGATGACGCTGAGTTATGAAAAAAATAAACGTAAAATAAAAAAGGAAATGGCAGACTGTGCCTAATTGAAATACAACCCCGGGCCCTAATAAATTTTCCCACTTCGGTCTTTGCGATGGATATGTGCGTCACTAAAACACAGTGGTCGCAAGTCTGACTCCAAATTGCTCACAATTTACTAGTAGATGCACTGCAACAACTACAGCCACCAGCAGATCAACCAGAAATCAAATATATATAACGCTACTGTAGGCGTAATTAAGCCGTTTGTATTCTCCTATGGCTATTTTCTAGCCAAGTATTACAGCACACTACTATGCCAGATGAGATGACGCTGAGTTATGAAAAAAATAAACGTAAAATAAAAAAGGAAATGGCAGACTGTGCCTAATTGAAATACAACCCCGGGCCCTAATAAATTTTCCCACTTCGGTCTTTGCGATGGATATGTGCGTCACTAAAACACAGTGGTCGCAAGTCTGACTCCAAATTGCTCACAATTTACTAGTAGATGCACTGCAACAACTACAGCCACCAGCAGATTAACCAGAAAACAAATATATATAACGCTACTGTAGGCGTAATTAAGCCGTTTGTATTCTCCTATGGCTATTTTCTAGCCAAGTATTACAGCACACTACTATGCCAGATGAGATGACACTGAGTTATTAAAACAATAAACGTAAAATAAAAAGAAACTGGCAGACTGTGCCTAATTCTACTCAAACCCCTAATAAATTTTCCCACTTTGGTGTTTGAGGTGGATATGTGTGTCACTAAGAGCTAAACACAACGGTAGCAAGTCCCCCTGCTAATTCCTCACAATATGGTACTAGCTGCAAATAAAAAAAAAAAAAAATTATAACGTTATTGTAGCCCTAAGAAGGGCTGTTGGGTTCTTTTAGAATCACTCCTGCCTAACAGTAAGCTAATAGAACACCCTAACGCTTTCCCTGACCAGCAGCAGCTCTCTCCCTAGCGGCATCCAGACAGAGAATGATCCGAGCAGCGCGGGCAGCGGCTAGTCTATCCCAGGGTCACCTGATCTGGCCAGCCAACCACTGCTATCTACGTGTAAGGGTACCACGTCATGCTGGGTGGAGTGCAGAGTCTCCTGGCTTGTGATTGGATCTGTTTCTGGCCGCCAAAAAGCAAAACGGCGGGAGCTGCCATTTTCTCGAGCGGGCGAAATACTCGTCCGAGCAACGAGCAGTTACGAGTACACTAATGCTCGATCGAGCATCAAGCTCGGACGAGTATGTTCGCTCATCTCTACCTGTCACCCCCCAAAAATACCCCCACCAAATATGTCCCCCATAATCCTGTCCCCAGCCCCTTTATATTTATTTTTTTAATTTAAATTCTGTGTGTGCAAACTTAATTTTAATCGATCCGACCTCTTACCAAATAAGAGGTCGGATCGTCGTACAGGTCCCCTAGCAGTCGGCCGTATTCAATAGGGGGTCGGCTGACATACCCCCTACACACTCCTGTCAGTCAGAGACCTGTAGGAATCTCCGGCAACAGCGCATGTATTGCGCAAATCACTGCCAGCTCTATGCGGTGTGGCGCGCTGACATCGGCCGCAGAGGGGCTTATTCACAGCGCCGGCCGAACATTCAACCGGCTGTGGGGGTATTTTTCATGGGTGACAGGTCCTCTAAGTTTTACTTACATATAGCAGATTTGTTGCATTACTTTCAATGACTTTCTTTTAACCCCTTGACCGCAACATCCTTTTCCATTTCTATGCTTCTACCTTTTATTCCCCTCCTTCCAAAAGCCATAACATTCTTATTTTTCCGTGACATTGCTGAATTAGGGCAGATTTCTATGAGACAAATTTTACAAATGACACCCTTTACTCTTTGGGTCACTACGGTTACAGAGATACCAGATTCACGTTGGTGATGTTAAGTTTCAACAACTTTAAAAAATATATTTTGGCCGAAAATGGAGATGTAACTTTTTAATACATATGTAAGATGTTATTTTTGTGGGACCAGGTGAAATTTTTATTTATGCCTTTGTGAGATTTTTATCAGTGGCAAAATGTTTTTTTTAAAAAGTGATTGGCACAGTCAGACTAAAATTATTTTAGTATATTTCAAATATGCTGCTTCTCTTTTACAGCCTGCCTCCAGAAAGTAATTTATTATTTAAAAGCTGGAGGCAGGCTTTAGTATTAAAAGCTGATAACCACTGGGAGACGAACTGCTATGACAACCACAAATTTTAAGAATGGCGAGACCCTCCCCTCCCCCAAGATCCCCATATGAGCAGATGGGCTCTGAAAAATCAGAGTAGAGAACTTTGTTAAGGAAATGGGAATTGAGCAATGGTCATTCATGTGAGGTAGCTGAAAGACCACAGTCTTGTGGACCATGGAATTGAATGGAGAAGAAGTTTAATAATTTTATTTCCATAAATTGAGATTATGCTAGGACAAATGATGCAATATCACTGTGGATTAGCTGCAATGGAAATTAGAATCTGCAGCATGTCGATTATTGCGGTTTATTCAGGATTTTGAATTTAGCCAGTGCAATGTAGTTAAATCATAGTAAAAAACGTGACAGAAACCAGTGTGTGTCTCCAGCCTATGGCCATCTGCAGCCCATGGAAACAAGCCCCTATGTTGGTCTGAAATCACAGACTGAAGAAATTATACAGAGAGCATCAAATAAATATGATGCAAGGAATCTGTGTCTCCTGGCTGGACTACAGCATCAGCACTGTAACATGTTGGTAATAGATAAGAGGTCTATCAGCAAAAGCTCCATCATACTCCAAAAGTCCTCTAAAATAATGGGGCAGATTTACTTACCCGGTCCGTTCGCGATCCAGCGGCGCGTTCTCTGCACTGCATTCGGGTCCGGCTGGGATTCATCAAAGCAGTTCCTCCGCCGTCCACCAGGTGGCGCTGCTGCGCTGAAGTCCGCTGGAATGCCTCGAAATACACCGGTCTATCCAAGATGAAGGTGAGTGAAATTTTCGCGACACAAATTTTTTTTTAAATGCGGTGGTTTTTCCGAATACGTCGGGTTTTCGTTCGGCCACGCCCCCCGATTTCTGTCGCGCGCATGCCGGCGCCGATGCGCCACAATTCGATCGCGTGCGCCAAAAACCTGGGGCGATTCAGGTACAATCGGCGCAAATCGGAAATATTCGGGTAACACGTCGGGAAAACGCGAATCGGGCCCTTAGTAAATGACCCCCAATGTGTTGATTTGCGTTTAGTAATGGGAGAAGTTTCTTCTGAACCCATATTTGTCTGGACTTAAACACTTAAACACAACAAGCAAATGCAAAGGCAGTCTGTGTGTTAAATTATGCAACTCATATGGTATCTCAGTGATCGTACCGACCCATAGCATGAAGGGGAGGTGTAAATCATGGTGTTTGAGATCATTGTCTTGTTGGAAGATAAATCTCCATCCCACTCTCAGGTCTTTTGCAGACTCCAACAGGTTTTCTTCCACAATGGTCCTGTATTTCGCCTATCCATCTTCCCATCAATTTAAATCAGATTCCCTGTCCCTGCTGAAAAAAGCGTGCCCAAACCATGATGCTGCCACCACCGTGTGTGACAGTGGGGATGTTGAGTTCAGGGTGATGAGTTGTGTTGCTTTTTATACCAATTATATAGATTGGCATTGTGGACAAAAATTTGGATTTCATCTGTGCAGAGCACCTTGTTCCACATGTTTGGTGTGTCTCTCAGGTGGCTTGTGGAAAACTTGTATGGATATCTTTAAGAAATGGCTTTATTTTTGCCAATCTTCCATAAAGTCCAGATTTGTGCAGCGTACAACTAATTGTTGTCCTACAGACAGACTCTCCCACCTCAGCTGTAGATCTCTGCAGCTCATCCAGAGTGATTATGGGCCTCTCATTTCTGATCAGTCCTCTCCTTGTTTGAGATGTAAGTTTAGGACTTCAGTAACACGGACCTGCCTGGTGTGTACCTTGGTCTTCAGGATGCAGAACCCTGAGACTATCACAGAGCAGGTGTATTTATATGGAGACTGGATTACACACAGGTGGATTATATTTGCTGCACAGAAAGTAAAGGGGCCGAATAACATTGCAAGTCCCCACTGTTCTGTTTATATTTTTTTTATAAAAGTTTAAAATATCCAAGTCATTTTGTTCTACTTCACAATTGTGTCCCACTTGTTGTTGATACTTCACCAAAAATTACAATTTTATATTTTCTATGTTTGAAACCTGAAATATGACAAAAGGGGGCTAAATACTTTCACAAGGCACTGTAGATCTCTGTAACTGGACTGAGTGTACATGGACCTCTCGGTTAGGGGCCACAGTATATAGATCTGCAACATCCCCCACCGGGGCCTAGCCTTTTCTCGGGGCCTGGAGTCAGCCGGGGCCCGCAGTACCTGAGTGGCTGGCGGTTGCGGCCTAGGCACGGTGCTTGGTATGGGGAACCGGAGGGCTGTCCTACAGCCTGGCAGGTCTCCAGCAGGGTGGTGTTGGCAAGAAATGATGAGGGAGAGGCTGCTATAGCGGATCTCCCTGGGGCCACCCTTTGGAGTCCAGAGTATGGGTCTCTGTGTAGTGGACAGGGTGCCTGTGATGAGGGCAGCTGTAGTAGCAGGGACCAGACGGAGGCAGAGGTTGAACAAAAACAACTTACAGTTCTTTATTGGAACCGACAGGAACTTCAGCAACGTGCCTTTAACAGAGTGATGGAGTACTGAGATGCTTTTGGAGGAAGCCACAGGAGGTAGATCACCAGCCTGGATGCAGAGGGCAGGCTGGGAGGTAGCTGTGTCCTAATAGGAAGCTTCAGCTTGTCCTGGAGTGCTTCAGGTATCACCCTTGAAGGTAGGATGATACCCCTTTCCTCACTATACTAGCTAATCTATTAGCTCCACTCTTCGGAGGCAGGGGCTAGGCTTTTCCTGCTCTTATCTGGTATGCTGGCTGAATAGATTCTGGACTGGAGTTCCCAGTCTGCTTCTCTTCTCATCTAAGCTAGGCTAAACTAATCTCTAGCTGATGTCCTGCAGACCCTCAGGTCTGACCAGGACTGGTCTCTTTTCCCTCCTGGGAGAGACTGCTCTCCTCTCTCTCCTGAGAGAGACTTCTCTAGAACATTCCTGGCCAGGGGTTTTGTAACTCCTCTGGTCAGGTGGTGGCTGCTCCTCCAATCACATCTCAGCTTACAGAGGACAGGATGTAACACAGATCATTGGATAATAGAATCTTACATCATACACAGATTAACGTCTGCCTTGCCAGGCAGGATTCACCACTGTAATATCCCCTATGTCCTATAAGGACCATGTAGTGTAATGTGGCTACATGCAGGTGGGGCGTATTCGCAAACACTCCTTCGCCATTGCATCGGCGAGGGTGTTGCAGATCTATATTCATAACCTGGGTCACAGTACATATCTGTATTCATTATGAAGGATACTGTATACATGGGAATTAGAGGGTTCTGTAAATATGTAAAATCATTTGGGATACTATGTGTACAGGGACTCTGGTCTTGGTGCCGTTTTTCTGTTTGTTGTTTGGTGCTATATTTATGTATTAAGTTCTGTCCTGGTGCTGTATTTCTGTATGGTGGTTCTGGTGATGTATTTATGAACTATGCTATTACAATAATTCACGACAAGCACTATATTGTAACTTTAAAGATACTGTACATGTTTTATTTAAAGGGGAGGTCACTGTAAATGTTGACATAAATGCTGGGGAGGCATTGTCCAATATAGTGGGATTGTTTTTCCTATACTACAATCTATACATTGGAAGCACTGTACGTAATATTTTTTTGATATGCCATTTTAAAAACATGGGGGGGGGGGAACTTTTTGAGATTTGCCCTGTAGAGTAAATTACCTAGAAACTGCCCTGACTAGGTTAGGGTATTTGGAGTAACACATTACTGCAGGATCTTAAATTATTTAGTCTTTTGCCTAATTTGCCTTTGATATACAAGATTAGAAAAATAAAACATCTTATAGTGAAAATGTGATGCTTTTAGTTCTTACATCAACACCTCCAAGTGCTTTTTATTTTCTGCAAAGCTGAATTTGTGTTGAAATCACTTTAGAAAGCATTCATCATCTCAAATTATCATCTCAGGATGTAAAATACTATGGGATTAACACGCTTCTGGTGTTGGCCAGCATTCTGTTAAGTTAGTGGGACTCAAAGCTCTGAAGAGAAAAATTCCTCTAATGGGTGACCAGAGGCTAAAGAAAACTATGAACATTCAAAATGAACATTTTTTTAAATAATACTTGAGAGAAAAAAATAGCCAGAAGCATTTCTAACAAGTAAATGGGAAAAGCCAGCAGAAGTCGGAATAGAGCAGAAATAGTAAAGTGTAAAAAGAAGCTGTCAGTAAGGTTTGAGACACAAGTCATAATTTCTAAACGTATTGGAGATTTGGGGATATTGCTGGTAAATAAATAAGTGCAGAAATAGAAACTAAACCTCAAAAAGGGTTTGATTTAAGGAAGATTTGTATGGCCCCAAGACCAGGTGATCAATTTCGTTAAGGGAAGACCTTTATGTGCCAGCTATCGATGTTCACCCGCCATGCACGTGATGCTGGATAAACCAATTTTCTCCTCCCAAATTAATTTGAAGCTAGGTCCTGCCAAATGAAGAAAGGCTAAGCCTGTGATAGTTAACTTGAGATGGAGGTAGAGAAGGGTTGAAATAAGCTGCAATTCCTGGCGTAAAGCTGAAGAGAAAACCGACTTAAAAGCCACAATAAATGCCATCTACATGTCAATGATTCAACCTGCCCAACATCACCACCAGTAAGTCGTCTTTCCTGGTAATTGAAATCGGGGTCACTAAAGTAGTTTACCTAGCATATTTCCTGGTTTACTGCATAAACAACAACATAAACAATGCAAAGTGTAAAGGCTCGCTATTGTTAAGGGCAGTGAGCCATCTGCTCATTAGAAGTGTCTAACGTTTGCAGGTTTTTTCTTTTATAAAACAATGCAACACCATAAAATCCTGGATTTACCTATAGTGACTACTATATTATGCACACTGTGTCAGTAGGAGCGGGATTACCAGAGAAACTTGGCTTCTGACCATCCTACCATTTGTACATAAAGAGCATAAATTGATTACTCAAGCACAGATTATAATTAAGAGAAAGCAGGAAGTTTGCATTGTGTCCATTTTTTTATCATTAGATCATATTCCTCCTCACTACTATCAAATCATCACATATAATAATAATAATAATGTAATAATATTAAAGCAAAACCTCTGACCAAGCGGTTAAGGACATACCTATTTTCTCTTTTTCTATGAGGGATAAGTGCCCACTATTGTGATGATGATTTTATACACTGGAGGTCAAAATTATAGAATAATACACAAAATCCTAAATGTCAAGGTCACTGTGAAGTCATATGTGAATATATCCTAACAGCAGTAAAACAGCAGTAATTTAAGCTAATTTCATAAATTGTACATATTCTAAAGCACAAAATAAAAAAATAAGCGAGAAAGTTGTAAAAGAATACAGTACTGATCAAAATTAGAGAACACTTTCAGATACCTGCAAGTCATTGGGGTTAGTTTGGCACCTGGTCCCTATTTCCTTAATTATCTGAAAAACCCTATTTAACTGGCATCCTAACTTTCTAGTTTTCACTGACTTTGCAAAAATGTTGTCCAACAAGCCATAGCAAGAGAAGTTGGTCGCTCAAAGTCTTTCTAGAAAATATCATCTTTACAACTTCACAAACTTTCCCAAGACCCCCAAGAAGACTGGTCACTCTCAAAAGACAAATGAGAGAGAGGACAGGATAATACAGAGAATCTCTATGATAAATCGTTTCACCACTGCAGCTGGAATTACTCACCAGTTCAGCATTGAACAGGGTAAGGATCTGTGTTGTCATTCAGTGTCTCAATATTTATTAAAGGAAACCTACCATTTGATTTGATGCATTATGAAGCAAACATAGCTTGAGAATGCTGTAGCTACACTGATGCAGGGTCACATCTTAGTTAATCCCTGTGCTGAGTGATTTTGCTGATAAAACAGATATAACATTATGATAATGAAGTTCTGTTGCTTCTATTGCTGCTTCAGCGCTACTCCTAGCAATTGAGTTCTTTACTGCTGGAGAGGATGATGTAATCCCTGGGTTGTGTCTGAAGGCAGAATAATCAATTGCTGCACCAACCCCCAGCTGCTGTGTATGAGTGATCCAGCTCAGGTTGATCCATGTGTAATGAAAAGCTCAGTGTGTAATGTGTTATGTAGGCAGCCAGCCTTACCCAGCTCTCCCAAGGCCCTGAATGTTAAGGCCCTCAGCTCAGGGATAAACCAAGATAGGAGTATTTAAGCCTAAGTATTTAAATAGGAAATCAAAGAGAAAAGATTTTTGGACCTACTGTCACGGCAGGGATATAGAAGTATACTTTAACTACCAACGCCACCTGCGGTAGCGCAAAAAATTGCCCATATCCGGACAGGAAAATATAAAACGTCACTTTTAATGATAGTTGAATTAAAAAGTGGTAGTGTAATAACTGTTAACTACTCCACTTGAGAAACTCGTCGTTAAAAATACAGGTACCTATGGCTCTTAGGTGATCTGTACAGAGCTGTAGCGACAAAATGTAGGAAGGGAAATGAGCCTGTAGTCAGGAGAACATATACTCTCCACTATGTATATCAGAGTACTGAGGGTGGCTAAAGTGGCTAAGGTGACTAATATAGTGTGTTCCTCGTGTAAAGGGTTATTATATTTAAACCCAGTACAACGGGTTCAGTAGTGGGGGGATCAGTTGTAATCCCTTTACATACCAAACATAGCTACATCCCTCAAGTATAATATTTCTATGCCCACACACTTCAATGTGCCATGCACCTCTTAGAGTGACTGATCCTAACGGAAGTCCAGGCATAGCCACTAGCTGGACCCTGTTAGTATGACCTATCCTACATAGTCACTGATTAGAGCAAGGGTATACTGAAAAGAGCCTAGGTATTCCTGCTAATTAAAATAACAAAGAATTAGCCCCCCGACATGTTTCACCGGAGCACCGGCTTCATCAGGGGCCGGGCTAACAGTGTGTGTCGGCTCGGTAAAGCCGAGTTTATAAAGAGAGAGACCCTCCCACGTTTGGATTATGATCCAATCAACTGTGCGAACTAATGACCAGCCTCCGAGTGTCGATTGGTCCATACCGTATGCTGTGTGACAGACAGGTCCGATCAGCTGCTCAAAACTATCAGGGGGAGTGACCGAGTCCATTCATCCCAAGCGCGCATGTCAGATGACTCAGTATGTATGCGCATGTCAAAAGACTTAGTGTGTGCGCTGGAAATATCCATGTGTGCGCATGTCGCGGGACTTAGTGCGCACACCGGGTTAGTGGTATCGGCGCATGCCTGGCCACTTAGTAAAGAAGACACAGTGAGTCAAAAGTATGATGCGAGTCCCGCACGGTGATATAAGTATTTGCGCATGTCAGGGGACTTAGTGTGCGCATAAAGATGTCAGTGTATGCGCATGTTTGTAGACTTAGTGCGCTTGCAAAGTTACTGATATCTACGCATGCCCAGCTACTTGGTAAAAAGATATATATATTTATAAAGTCCAAGTTAGAGTACAGATAGGAGTCTTGCATCCTTGAGGAGTCCCATCATATATAATCTGCAGTGCATGGTCCAGTACCTGAGGTGAGTATTACAGTTGTCATATCGATGACAGGTATTGGTGTGTATGTCTTTACTGTGGCTGTCATCGGCCATACATAGTGAGTATTAAGATTAGCCTATTGCAGACAGAGATATGTGTATCTTTATTATGGCTGTCACCATATTGTATTTGACATCAATAGAGACAAGAGAGCAGAGTAGGATGCGACTCGGATGGGCTGGGAGAGGGGGGCTGATTAATTGGACCTGTAAAAATGGCAAGTGTCCCATGTCAGCCTTGATAAAGTGTGTAGCAAGGCAGAGGAACTGAAGTCTATGAAAATAGACAGTATTGCTGTAAATGAGGCTGATCATATAACACAGTAGACAGGTATAACCAGGGAAGGGGTGTTTCTCAAAGTGAGAACATCTGGGAGTATATATGGCCTGTGGGCCAATGTCCATATGTGAGGAATGATTATTGATGCAATAGTATGTATGCTTTTTAAAGATAGGCTGTAAAGGTAAAACCCTCGTTGAGGCCAGTGGGACTCAAAGACTTTAGGCGGTGTATCCACCTAGCTTCCAATTGTAAAAGTCTTCGATCAATGTTCCCCTGTCGGGGTCCAACTTGTATTTGATCAATGGCCCAAAAACGGAGGGTTTCTGGTTTCCCGTCATGGTGGAATCTGACGTGTCTCGAGATGGGGGTATCCTTTCCTGTTGTAAGTGCACTAATGTGGCTGGATATTCTCCTACGGAGTTGCTGGATAGTTTTTCCTACATAGAGTCGCGGACAGGAACACTGTGCCACATAAACCACAGCTGTGCTTTTAAGTATTTAAATAGGAATCAAGTATGTGGTAAACTGTTGGATTCAGTGCCACCTGGATTATTGTGTATTATACTGTAATATCATCGAACCCTTTGTCCACCATGGATTGTTTTTATGTGTTTTTAAGTCATAATGATTATTACAAGTTCAAAATAACACATATATGAAGTTTATAATATCTTGACAAATTTCTTTCTGATTTTGATACAAAGTCATATATATATATATATATATATATATATATATATATATATATATATATATATATATATATATATATATATATACACATATACATACATACATACATACATACATACATACATACACCATGCTAGTAACGGGTTGGACCCCTTTTTGCCTTCAGAACTGCCTCAATTCTTCATGGCATAGATTCAACAAGGTGCTGGTAGCATTCCTCAGAGATTTTGGTCCATATTGACATGATGGCATCACACAGTTGCCGCAGATTTGTCGGCTGCACATCCATGATGCGAATCTCCCATTCCACCAAATCCCAAAGATGCTCTATTGGATTGAGATCTGGTGACTGTGGTGGCCATTTGAGTACAAATTTGAGACGCCAAATTCTGACCCTACCATCCGAATGTCGCAGCAGAAATCGAGACTCATCAGACCAGGCAACATTTTTCCAATCTTCTACTGTCCAATTTCGATGAGCTTGCGCAAATTATAGCCTCAGTTTCCTGTTCTTAGCTGAAAGGAGTGGCACCCGGTGTGGTCTTCTGCTGCTGTAGCCCATCTGCCTCAAAGTTCGACGTACTGTGCATTCAGAGATGCTCTTCTGCCTACCTTGGTTGTAACGGGTGGCGATTTGAGTCACTGTTGCCTTTCTATCAGCTCGAACCAGTCTGCCCATTCTCCTCTGACCTCTGGCATCAACAAGGCATTTCCGCCCACTAAACTGCCGCTCACTGGATGTTTTTTCTTTTTTGGACCATTCTCTGTAAAACCTAGAGATGGTTGTGCGTGAAAATCCCAGTAGATCAGCAGTTTCTGAAATACTCAGACCAGCCCTTCTGGCACCAACAACCATGCCACGTTCAAAGGCACTCAAATCACCTTTCTTCCCCATACTGATGCTTGGTTTGAACTGCAGGAGATTGTCTTGACCATGTCTACATGACTAAATGCACTGAGTTGCCGCCATGTGATTGGCTGATTAGAAATTAAGTGTTAACGAGCAGTTGGACAGGTGTACCTAATAAAGTGGCCGGTGAGTGAGTGTATATATATATATATATATATATACACACACACACCAAGATATGATCCTGCATCAGTGTAGCTACAGCATTCTCAAGGTATGTTTGCTTCATAATGCATCAAATAATGCATCTCCATAGTCGGTAAGTCTTTGCTGCATATCGCAGCAAAGACTTACAGGTAATAAGCAAGACTGGCAGCTTCAAATAGATGGCGGCTCATGGGCGCTGCCATCTTGTTGGAGATCACGGCTCCCCGAGACGTCATCGGGGAGCAGCGATCCATTGCCCTGACAGCCTCCCGTTTTCCGAAGACCCAAGACTGGCTCTTTTCAATCCATTCATTACAATGTGCAATGTGTCTGAAAAATAGTAAAAGTTAAAATTTTAAAAAGTTTTTAAAAAAAAAAAATTAAAATAAAAAACCCTAAACATTCTAATCACCCCCCTTTCCCTAGAACTGATATAAATTTTACCGTATATACCCGTTTATAAGCCGAGTTTTTCAGCACAAAAAAATGTGCTGAAAATCTTCAACTTGGCTTATACACGAGTCAATAGCCAGCCCAGCACTTAAAATAAAAAATAAAAAATTAAAAAAACGTATATACTCACCCTCCGGTGGGTCCGATGCGCAGCGCTGCTCCCCCTATGTCAGCGTAGTTCCTGTTCTGTCTTCTATCTTCTTCGGTAACTTCCTGCAGGGCGCCGCCATGTTTTTCTCCCGGCCGTCGCATAGTATGACATCAGCAGTGGCCGCGTCATACTATGCGTCTGTAGGCCGGGAAGAAGGCGGCACCCTGCGGAAGACAGAAGAAGATAGAAGACAGAAGATGACCCGCGTGAGTCATCGGGGGAGCAGCGCTGCGCATCGGGGGAGCAGCTCTGCGCATCGGGGCCACCGGAGGGTGAGTATTTAAGTTGTTTTTTTAGTGCTGGGCTGGCTGTATACTATACTGGCCAGGCTGGGCTGGCTGCATACTACTGGGGGCAGGCTGGGCTGGCTGCATACTACTGGGGGCAGGCTGGGCTGGCTGCATACTACTGGGGGCAGGCTGGGCTGGCTGCATACTACTGGGGGCAGGCTGGGCTGGCTGCATACTACTGGGGGCAGGCTGGGCTGGCTGCATACTACTGGGGGCAGGCTGGGCTGGCTGCATACTACTGGGGGCAGGCTGGGCTGGCTGCATACTACTGGGGGCAGGCTGGGCTGGCTGCATACTACTGGGGGCAGGCTGGGCTGGCTGCATACTACTGGGGGCAGGCTGGGCTGGCTGCATACTACTGGGGGCAGGCTGGGCTGGCTGCATACTACTGGGGGCAGGCTGGGCTGGCTGCATACTACTGGGGGCAGGCTGGGCTGGCTGCATACTACTGGGGGCAGGCTGAGCTGGCTGCATACTACTGGTGGCAGGCTGGGCTGGCTGCATACTACTGGGGGCAGGCTGGGCTGGCTGCATACTACTGGTGGCAGGCTGGGCTGGCTGCATACTACTGGGGGCAGGCTGGGCTGGCTGCATACTACTGGGGGCAGGCTGGGCTGGCTGCATACTACTGGGGGCAGGCTGGGCTGGCTGCATACTACTGGGGGCAGGCTGGGCTGGCTGCATACTACTGGGGGCAGGCTGGGCTGGCTGCATACTACTGGGGGCAGGCTGGGCTGGCTGCATACTACTGGGGGCAGGCAGGGCTGGCTGCATACTACTGGGGGCAGGCTGGGCTGGCTGCATACTACTGGGGGCAAGCTGGGCTGACTGTATATACTGGGCTGGGCAACCGTAAATTCTCAGCCCACAAGAAAACGGGGCAAATTAATTTTTTCACCAATTTCCCAGTACATATCATGGAAGAATAAATACCATCACTATGATGTGCAATTTGTTACGCAGAAAACAAGCCATCACAGAGCTCTTTACATGTAAAAAAAGTTAAAGATTTTTGATTGTGGGGAGTGAAAAATAAAAAAACAAAAAACAAAAAAGGCTAGGTCCTTAAAGGGTTAAGAGTAGTTGGCTTGAAATCCCACTCTGCAGTGACCAAACCTCTCATTAGCAGAAAGAATAAAAAGGCTACACTCATCTTTGCAGAAGAACATGTTGTGTGCACAGAGGAGAAGTGGTCCACAGTTCAATTTAGTGATGAGAGCAAGTTTAATTTGGGAAATATATTCTGCAGCAGGAGTTGGATCTCTCATATAACTACATGGCAGAGTGAATGCAAGTGTGTATCAGAACATTCTTCAACAACATGTGTTTACTTCCATGCACTCTTTGCTCAATTAGTCAGCAATTTTCATATCCATATCACACAACAAAATGGGTGCTCTAGTCTGAAATGGCCAGCTCAGAGTCCTGAACTAACCTCAGTAAAAAAAAAAAAAAACCTCTGGAAAATCCTTGGTGACAAAGGCCATGAAACCCACAACAGTCACATCAGAGCAGTGTGAGAGACTAGAGATGTCGATGTCTTGTGGCCAAAGATTTTCTGGAGTCATTCAAAGCAAAGGCCTTTAAACTACCTAATGGTGACAGTTGTAACCTTCAGAAAGTGTTATTATAATCTTTATATATACTACATGCATTGCTGTTAGCAGAGTTGGGTGTGTTTGAAAGTTTTAATGCACAAATAATGACAGTGATCAGACCCTGCACACGCAGCTAAGTATATATGCAGTGCCACCTCTTTGCAGAGGAAAGGGGTGGTCTACATATGGGGGCAGCCTCCATAGAGTATAATGGCAAAACATTTTTCTTTTAAACATTATTCTTTTAGGGAGGTGTCCTCTCAGAAAGGTGGTCCTCGGGAGAGGTTTCGCTTAGTGTACACTCTGTGATGTTGCCATGTGTCATCTTTTTAATTTAAAGTAGGTGATTTATAGTGTAGATGGACATGTTTTAACCTATCTTTTTCTTTGTGGTGTAGTAGATTACTGTATGATCATTTCTTACTATGATGCATAGATCCAGTGCTCTGTGCTATCACCTCTGTGTCTACCCTGCCTTGCTCCCAGCGTATGCACAGTCATTCAACTTATGTTCAGCACATGTACAAGGAAGTACTATGTCAGCTTCATAGAAGCAACACTCAGGTGCTGTGAGCACCAGAGAAGGGTACGATGTACCTCATCAGACTAATTTTTAGGTATGTAGAAGTGTTTGTTCTTTCAATAAAGGACACAGATATGATGTATGGGGAATTGGAAAACTAAACCATACATCTCAAATAAATCCTGAAAAGTTTGCTTTAATGATTTAACAGAAACGACAGAAATGTGAATATACTTTACATCAATAGCTGCTAAGTGTTCTATGCTTGGTTTCTAACTCTAGCAAAGTTGGTCTGGTTTAAAGGACATCTTCCACCTTTTTCTCGGTGGTAGACTGTCCTATACCGCCCCCTCCTTACCTGTAGGGGATGACCAAGCCTCTTTCGCTTCCCCTGGGGCCTCCATCAGAGCGAGAAAGTAAGCTTTTAAAAATATTCAAATGAGCCTGACATGCTCAGGGTCCTATCCAACAAGCACCTCCTGGCTCTTTGATACCTAATTTATGCACCCCCACCTCATTGTTATGCACCACTCCCATGGCTCTCCACGGGCAAACAGCGGGTGATGTCAATCGGCTGTCTGGAATTCTCACGCTGACGCGATATCTTCTAATTTGTTCAGCCCGCAGGTAGAAATCTAGCCAGAATACATAGTGGAGGCGGAAGACATCTTCGGAAGACTTTGGAGCCGCACAGCACACCTGTGAGCCGCGCAAGACAGAAGAGCTCTTGCGCCAGCGCAAGAATTCCAGATGGTCGGGTGATGCCAACTGGCTCTCTGGCCACGGGGAGCCATGGGAGCAGTAAACAACGAGGCATAAATTAGTTATCGGAGGTGCCACGAGGTGCTCGTTGGATGGGACCCTGAACGCCTCCTCTAATTTGAATAACTTTAAAAGCTTTTTTTCTTGCTCTGAAGGAGGCCCCAGAGGAAGCGAAAAAAGGAGGGTGCGTTATGGGACAGTCTACCACCGAGAAAATGGTGATAGATGTCCTTTAACATCTCAACCTTTAGAGAGGTTCAACCTGTATGCCACAAAGGCTGCCAAAATATACCTACAGTACTGCACAAACTTTACTTGATTATACATTCAGGGGTAGGATCCCTAGGTCTGATTCACACCCCCACTTGTAAATATAATATGGTTCACACTGCCACAACCTTTTATGGACAGTTATGGCAGAAGGGAGCGCTCAGCCACCATACGCACAGTAAGCAGGAAATAGGTTGCTGCAGATGATTGCTCCTGCCTCTGCTGCCAGTGGGAGAGGGGCTGCATTAGACAATGTATTCTTCTATATGCCTATACAAGTGGATTTTTTTTGCAACCTTCCTTCCTAATTATAGGTCATTCTCCTGACAAACACTTAGAACAGAAGGAAACAATAAGATTTGAACAGAGTCTTATACTCACTTTATTTTATTCTTTTGTTTATTACATTTAATGTTTCATCAAACCGGCATTTTCCCATAGAGCAAAATTTGAATTACTCCTTAAATGCAGCCAATTCTCTTGCTGTGTTGAACATATTTTCATTATATATATGTCCCTTTCTGACAAAAGTGCCAGCAGTGATTTACTTTGCGAGTGTAATAATAGAAAAGACATCAAATCTGTATATTGCTCAACACACACAATCATAATACAAACCAGGGGAATGTCACATGGGTCCTATACAATCCCTAGCATCAGGTCTCATTAAAGGAAAAATGTGTTCTAAGAGTTTATGATCAGGAGGGAAGGAGAAAATCCATTTCACTCTCGCTGGCAAGCTCCATGGGTCCACTAAAACCAAATCATTTCACCGGCCTACATTCCAATAGTTTTATTATCAAGTTAATTAATAGACTCCTGTGCTAATATCTAAATGCTAAGCAATTAATGGCACTGAACTATAAATGGCCTTGTCTTTGCTCTTGCAGCAAAATCTTATCAAGTAAATGCAATTCTATCACTTCAGTGATTTAACACAAGCTTGGTGAGGTTAATATTCCCTGGCAAATGCAGAGAGTGGCGCTGTTTTAATTAACCTTCTGTGATTTAAATAGTAAAAAACACATGAGAAACCTACAGACCACAATAATACAAACTGGATACACACAGAGGCTCAAGGTCTAGAAGAATTATTCTTTGTCCGTTTTGACCAATTATAAGTATTGCATTGTGCAACTATAGGATCTTGTTTAATTGTAAACAACTTTGTACACTTTAATATAAGAATTGATTAAGCATCAGATTTCGTATTTGTTTGCGTATTATACGTAAGGCATAAAAAAAAAAAAACATTTTTCCAGGCATGAAAAATAAGAACCACCTCAGACCAATTTGTTACTAGTCCTGCTATGGAAGTTATGGTTTCACTTGTTCAACATTTTAT
>NW_027285602.1:0-37098 GCF_040894005.1 Engystomops pustulosus | reverse complement strand
AGAAATCCTCTTCTCTTGTTGGTACCTGGTTTTGACACTTTCCTCTTTCACGAGCATAATCTACCTGAAGAACGTGGTAATACAATAAACCTACCCGACCACAACAAGGCTTTAAAGGCGTCTGCGAAACGGCTGGTGGCAGGATGCGGCCTGGCACAGTGTGGGATGTAGTCGGCACTACTTACCTGGGGGAATGATCGGCTTCTTAAGAATTTTTTTTTTTCCCTTTTTTTTTTTTTGTAAATACTTTCCTTCTCTCCTTTCATTTGATTAGCTGCATTACGTTGTGACGCAGTACACATTGTCCTTTTTTTAAGAAAACAAAAACAAAAAAAAAAACGATAAAACGTGACAGCTCTGAAATTACTTTTAGAGGATATTAATTGTGACTTCATGTTTGTTAATTGACAAGTTTTCAGAAAAGAGTCTGGTGACCGTAGGTGCGGGTTATGGTTTACAAAAATGAGCAAAAAAACAAAAAAAAAAAACACAAACAGAAAAACGCCCCTTTATAAAAAAAATATATATATTAGTGAAGACAATATCCGCGAGGCAACTCCGATGCTTCAGTGCTCCGAGGCTCCGTGTTCTCTTGCCTTTTCGAAATCAGATTTTGAACTCATGTGCATCGAACATTTTCCATTTTTATGACAAAAAATACAAAAAAATATATATATATTGCCTTCAAAAGATGACACCGGTTACATTTAGCTAAATCGACTGCAAGTTTTGGGGGTTTCCAGATACAGTATTATACAAATAAAATAAAAAAAAATATGAGAAAAAATAAACTGCATGGAGCAGTTGACTTTATACCTGTATGTCTCGCATGGGTGTGCCTTCATAAAGTTTTATTCAGTTTTTTTTTTCCTTTTTTTTTTTATTCAGATGGGGGTTTTATTAGCTTAAGGGGGGATTCAGTCTCTCTCTATATATATAAAAAAAATGTTGAAATGTACAGAACATATTTTTAGGAGTTCATATCATGTAGCCACCCAAGTGTGAAAGACTTTTCCGTGTGCTTATGAGAAACGTCCATCCGTCGGCCAGTGTTCAATCTCAGTGTTCCTCAACCCATGCAGAGACCACACGTCTGCAGATCCTCTAATGTAACAGCTTTTGTTGGCAGATACTCTCCACCTGATAGACAATACCATTGCAGAACCGATTTATAGACCAAATGTGTCCTCAATCATGGTAGACCTTAGTACCCCATGAAGAACTTTGCAGGTGGTCATCAAAAAGACCCATCAGATTATGCCATTCCATCCACCGTCTGCGATCTGGTTGAACTCTTCACTCATTTTGCCAAAGTCCTAGATTAAGCCATCTATAAATGGTCAAGATAAGCCACGCCCCATTACCGGCAACATCTTAACGGGGTTCCAACATGGGACCAGGCTGGTTTGAGGGTTTGTTTTAGCCACGGTGCACCATTGACAGCAATAAGCATTCGTTGTTGGCTTTGGATTAGGTAACGCAAACCCTGGCCAAAGATATGAAGGTTATCCGAAGGACAAAGAAAATAATTTTTGGATAAATTATGTAAATACAATCACGATGGCTATTCCGGTCACCCAGTGCAGTATGGACCCAATTATCTTCCAGAGAAATAGTCTGGGTGAAGTCCAATCAATAAGTGTTTGTTACGGATTAGTCCACTCATTAATGGTGATGATTTAGCTTCTATCTTTATCTTTTTGATGATAGACCTACAGCAGACCCCCCACTTATGGCTAAACCAGATGCTCAAAGTACGTAAAATCTGAAAGTTTAGCCTGGACACATTGGTTTGGGGCGAGTGGGATACATTTTTAATGCCCAAAAACTTTTTGAATCTCTGACTGTTACAATGTTGTAACGCAAAAGATTGTGATCGGCAGCTACCAATGTGACGTACGTAGAGGGGGGGCACGCATCTCTATAACGGCCCTGCATAGAGGGGGGGGCGCGCTTCTCTATAACGGCCCTGCATAGAGGGGGGGGCGCGCTTCTCTATAACGGCCCTGCATAGAGGGGGGGGCACGCATCTCTATAACGGCCCTGCATAGAGGGGGGGGCACGCTTCTCTATAACGGCCCTGCATAGAGGGGGGGGCGCGCTTCTCTATAACGGCCCTGCATAGAGGGGGGGGCGCGCTTCTCTATAACGGCCCTGCATAGAGGGGGGGGCACGCATCTCTATAACGGCCCTGCATAGAGGGGGGGGCACGCTTCTCTATAACGGCCCTGCAATGCTTTGTCTATCACTCAGCTTCTTGGCATAAGAAACCTACATCCTGTTTTTGCCGATCCCTGATTATAGCACAATTCTCATATGTTTTTGTGATTTCAGAGCTATTCCTCTTCAAAAAAAAAGTATTATTCAGAATTCTTTTCAGATAATGTTGTGCAAACGAGAATGTGACAATCCATTTTATCATCCATCCGATACTTCATGGAATCTGTATTGTTTTGCACTTGATTTTGTACTGAATTTGTGAAACTAGCTAAAATAGTTGAGAAAAAAGTGGATATATTTGGAAATGGGTCTACTCAGCGGAAAATAAAACTCTGGTAAAAATCAACAACGTTTCCTGAGTCTCTTTGCGTCACTTCACTTGTTTCTTTAGGTTTATAAGAGGGTGGGAAAAGGGATGGAGGGAGGGAAAGGAGGGAGGAAACAATGAAGGGAAAGGGGTAGGGAAAAGAGGGAGAAAAAAGGAAGGAAGGGGAGGAGGGAGGGAAGAAGAGGAGGAGGGAGGACGGAAGAAGAAATGGAGGGAAAGGAATGGAAAGGAAAGAAGAAAGGAAGAAAGGGGAGGAGGGAGGGAAGAAGAGGAGGACGGAAGAAGAAATTGAGGGAAAGGAATGGAAAGGAAAGAAGGAAGGAAGGGGAGGAGGGAGGGAAGAAGAGGAGGAGGGAGGACGGAGGAAGAAATGGAGGGAAAGGAATAGAAGAAAGGATGTGTGAGAGGATTGGAGGAAGAAAGAAAAGAGAAACAATGGGTGGGATTTAGGAAGAGGAAAAAAGCGAAAGAAAGGAAAATGAGGGAGAAAGATAAGGAGGGAGGAAGAGAGGGAAAGGAGAGATTGTGGTAAGAAGAGGGAATTGAAGGGAAAGGAGCGAGGTGGGAGAGAGAGAGTTAGGAGGAAAGGAAAAGGAATGAGGGAGGAAGGAAAAGGGGAAGGGAAAGGAAGAAAGGGAAAGGAGCAAAGGAGGAAGAAAAGAGGAATAGGAGGGTGATAGGGTGATAGGGCAGAAGGAAGTAAGGAAGAAAAAGGAAGGTGGGTGGAAGGAAGGAAGGGAAAGAAGGAAGGAAGAAAGACAGGAAGGAAGTATTGAGGGATGAAGGAAGGGAGGAAATGAAGGAAGGAAATATTGCATTAAGGGAAGGGGAAAATAGGAAGTAAAGAAGGAAGACAAATATACGGAAAGGGAAGAAGAGGAGAAGAAAACAAAATATTGTACAATTAAGGTGTAAGGATCGCGCTTTGAAGAAAACATAAAAAGAAAAGTAAATTAAAAGGGAAAGAGGAAAAGAAAGAAGATGAAACGGAAGGAATAAGAAGGCGGAGAGAAAATGATGGAGGGACACATTGTCTTCCAGCCCCATTAGTGCAGTAGTGGATCCTCCTGTGGCCTAATCTCTAGGGGTTTGCCTGGTAAAATAGCATTATAGATAAAGAGGGTCTTCAGGGGGTGCGAGAATAATAATATTATCGATATTCTCTCCCCTCTTCTCCACCTGGTCCAGCTAAACTCTACTTCCAGGAAACACCAGTAAAAGCCACTCAGCCAATCATGTGCTGGAGCAGTGACCCGCCCCACTGTGATTGGCTGATCAGACTCCTCTAGCGGTTCCTGTACAGTGCAGCAGGACAGCAGGAGTGCAGCAGGACTTTGGGTGCCAGGGAGAGGTGAGTATCCATTTATTGTCTGAGCCCCTGGACCACTTCGTGTATCATTACAAGTTTTTACTAATGCGTTTAACAATGTTTCTTCCAATTCCAGGATTGTTACATTATTCCCCATCAGACTCTAGGTAACGCCAGATCTGAAGCGACAGAAAGACATAAAGTCATCTTTTTTCTCTGGAAGGGATTGAAGTGAATTCCCAATGAGCAGATTAAGAAGACGCGACTCAAACCCAAAATGTGTTTCTCACATCACGTTCTATATATGAAGCCGACACCCGACACTCGCAGAACTATTCCTGTTTTATCTCCTTCAGTCTTTGTTAAATATAAGATACTTGTTAATCATTTCCTCACTTATCTCCTCCACCAAGAATCTGCCAAGACGTAGATGACACCGGGCTCCTTGAAGATATAATCATGTGTAAGGAGCTGGATTATTTATTAGATCTGACAAGAGAACAAGCTGAAAAAAAATCAAATAATAGGTTTTTTTTCTGGTTAGAAGGAGACATTTTTGGCTCATGAGTCAGAACCTCGTGTTCACATTCCCACAATGGCGCAAATCCTTCCTAATAATACATTCCTACTGTACTGACTAATGGGAAGTGTAAAATTATATATATATAGCTACTAGGAGCAGTATTCCTCAAAAATATAACATACTTAATGGGAACCTGTCACCAGGGACCTCATTTTCACTAAAGACGGGTTGTAGAAGCCCATTACACCTGCAGTGCACATATGTCTAAATATTTGCATTACAATATAATTGTATGATATAATTTACCTTGCATCCTGACAGAATCTTCTGTGTAGTCCCAGGGGTTGGTTGCATTTCAAAAAACATGTGACTTGTCTATGCTGCAGACTCCTCAGCTCTCAGCCCCCACCTTTGTACTCCTGTAAAGCTCTACAGGAGCAAGAGGGTGGGGGCTGAGAGCTGAGGATGAGCAGTACAGACGTCACATGTTATTTTTTAAATGCATCCAAACCAAAGCCCAACCCCCTAGGACTACACAGAGGATTCTGTCAAGAAGCAAGGTAAGTTATAACACAACATTATAGTGTAATGCAAATGTTTAGAGAAAACAGATAGACATGTGTGCACTGTAGGTGTGATGGGCTTCTACAACCTGTCTTTAGTAAAAATGAGGTCCCTGGTGACAGGTTCCCTTTAATAAATAACTAAATTATGAATAAATAGATATAAATCACCCTGTTTGTTGTATAGGAATGAAAGGTATATAGTAATATTGTTAATAACGCTAAATATAACCTTTCCATCCAAACAAAATCAGTCTCCTTCCCCTTCTGGGACAAGCTCTTCTTATAATTAGTCTCCTCCCCCTCCTGAAAGAGAAGCAATTTGAAATGTACTGCAGAGATCATAAATAAGCACTAAGGACTATTAACTAGGATTGAACTGACCCAAACTGAAATGTTTGGGTCCGTTCTGAAAATTGCAGGTTTCAGTACCTGAAACTCGACTTCAGCCAGAAGTTAAAATAATTCCTTTATTTATATAGTGGCAACTGCAATTGGTGCCAGCAACTATCATAGGTGTTACTGGTGCTTGATTGCGCTCGTTGGGGGGGCGGGGGGAGGATTTTGTTCAGGTTTAGATACATGAACCAAACTTTTGTCCATATTTTCACCAAATTTGGCAAAACTGAACCTGAACTTCTCTGGTCTTTATTACTACAAATCCCAGACATATGCAGTATGGACTCCTATATATTAGACTACATGGACTCCTATACAATAGACTATGGACTCCTATACATTACACTACACAGACTCCTATACATTACACTACATGGACTCCTATACATTACACTACACAGACTCCTATACATTACACTACATGGACTCCTATACAATAGACTATGGACTTCTATACATTATACTACATGGTCTCCTATACATTACACTACATGGTCTCCTATACATTATACTACATGGACTTCTATACATTACACTACATGGACTCCTATACAATAGACTATGGACTCCTATACATTACACTACACAGACTCCTATACAATAGACTATGGACTTCTATACATTATACTACATGGTCTCCTATACATTACACTACATGGTCTCCTATACATTACACTACACAGACTCCTATACATTACACTACATGGACTCCTATACAATAGACTATGGACTCCTATACATTACACTACACAAACTCCTATACAATAGACTATGGACTTCTATACATTAGACTATGGACTCCTATATATTATACTACATGGTCTCCTATACATTACACTACATGGACTCCTATACATTACACTACACAGACTCCTATACATTACACTACATGGACTCCTATACAATAGACTATGGACTTCTATACATTAGACTATGGACTCCTATATATTATACTACATGGTCTCCTATACATTACACTACATGGACTCCTATACATTACACTACACAGACTCCTATACATTACACTACATGGACTCCTATACAATAGACTATGGACTCCTATACATTACACTACACAGACTCCTATACAATAGACTATGGACTTCTATACATTAGACTATGGACTCCTATATATTATACTACATGGTCTCCTATACATTACACTACATGGTCTCCTATACATTACACTACATGGCCTCCCATACATTACACTACACAGACTCCTATACATTAGTCTATGGACTCCTATACATTACACTACACAGACTCCTATACATTAGTCTATGGACTCCTATACATTACACTACACAGACTCCTATACAATAGACTATGGACTTCTATACATTAGACTATGGACTCCTATATATTATACTACATGGTCTCCTATACATTACACTACATGGTCTCCTATACATTACACTACATGGTCTCCTGTACATGTGCCATGTATAACTCAATTGACGATCATTTATCAGATACAACACCCTACAAAACGAGGCAATAGTTGTATCGCCATGACAATATCATAGCTGTAATTTCCGGCTATAACCATTGAATTGCACAGCGCAGAGACCAGACGTCAGGCATGTAGAATCCATCACACAGTATACAATGTACGATAATGAAATCATCAATGGACAATCACTGAGCCGTACATAAAAGGGATATATAATTACTATATACACATCACAGTATGGGGGATGTTCCACCAGAAACATTTATGTAGAGTAAATAATTAACTCTACAGCAATTCATAATATATAAGATACAGTAACTGCATAACGCAATGGAAAAATAATAGAGAAAAGATACAACGTGATTGGTGTCAATTCAATAGCTGTTTTTTTATCATAAAAAATACATTTTTTTCATCCAATGCATCCATGTTGGTGCTTCTGAAGAAATCAATCCCCTCCCCCTTTTAGGGATGAGCTAAGGATTGAATCAGTCTCTTTCCAGCTCTGGAAGTGGCTCCTTCTTCCTTCCTCACCATTTGGAGTCTTCTTCTAACTGCAGGGACCATGATCCTTCCCTTACAAGCAGGACAGGAAGCTATTCCTATTGGCTGCTCTGTATTGTACTGGGAATCACTGTGCAGACACTAGGCTGCCGGAAAGTGACTGAGCATGTGCGTCCACCAGCACTCAGCACATTAGGTGGACGTGCACATTACCGTGCAGACACTAGGCTGTCGGAGAGTGACTGAGCATGTGCGTCCACCAGCACTCAGCACATTAGGTGGACTTGCACATTACCGTGCAGACACTAGGCTGTCAGTGAGTGACTGAGCATGTGCGTCCACCAGCACCCAGCACATTAGGTGGACGTGCACATTACCGTGCAGACACTAGGCTGTCGGAGAGTGACTGAGCATGTGCGTCCACCAGCACTCAGCACATTAGGTGGACGTGCACATTACCGTGCAGACACTAGGCTGTCAGAGAGTGACTGAGCATGTGCGTCCACCAGCACCCAGCACATTAGGTGGACGTGCACATTACCGTGCAGACACTAGGCTGTCAGAGAGTGACTGAGCATGTGCGTCCACCAGCACTCAGCACATTAGGTGGACGTGCACGTTACCGTGCAGACACTAGGCTGTCGGAGAGTGACTGAGCATGTGCGTCCACCAGCACCCAGCACATTAGGTGGACTTGCACATTACCGTGCAGACACTAGGCTGTCAGAGAGTGACTGAGCATGTGCGTCCACCAGCACCCAGCACATTAGGTGGACGTGCACATTACCGTGCAGACACTAGGCTGTCAGAGAGTGACTGAGCATGTGCGTCCACCAGCACCCAGCACATTAGTTTCATAGTTTATACGGTTGAAAAAAGACACTTGTCCATCAAGTTCAACCAAGGAAGGGAAGGGATTGGATGAGGAAGGGATTTAGGGGAAACAATTCTATATAACATAACCATCAATGTTATTTAGGTGTAAAAAGGCATCTAGACCCTTCTTAAAGCTCTCTGCTGTCCCTGCTGTGACCAGCGCCTGAGGGGGACGTGCACATTACCGTGCAGACACTAGGCTGCCGGAAAGTGACTGAGCATGTGCGTCCACCAGCACTCAGCACATTAGGTGGACTTGCACATTACCGTGCAGACACTAGGCTGTCAGTGAGTGACTGAGCATGTGCGTCCACCAGCACCCAGCACATTAGGTGGACGTGCACATTACCGTGCAGACACTAGGCTGTCGGAGAGTGACTGAGCATGTGCGTCCACCAGCACTCAGCACATTAGGTGGACGTGCACATTACCGTGCAGACACTAGGCTGTCAGAGAGTGACTGAGCATGTGCGTCCACCAGCACCCAGCACATTAGGTGGACGTGCACATTACCGTGCAGACACTAGGCTGTCAGAGAGTGACTGAGCATGTGCGTCCACCAGCACCCAGCACATTAGGTGGACGTGCACATTACCGTGCAGACACTAGGCTGTCAGAGAGTGACTGAGCATGTGCGTCCACCAGCACCCAGCACATTAGGGGGACGTGCACATTACCGTGCAGACACTAGGCTGCCGGAAAGTGACTGAGCATGTGCGCTCACCAGCACTCAGCACATTAGGTGGACGTGCACATTACCGTGCAGACACTAGGCTGTCGGAAAGTGACTGAGCATGTGCGTCCACCAGCACTCAGCACATTAGGTGGACGTGCACATTACCGTGCAGACACTAGGCTGTCGGAAAGTGACTGAGCATGTGCGTCCACCAGCACTCAGCACATTAGGTGGACGTGCACATTCCCGTGCAGACACTAGGCTGTCAGAGAGTGACTGAGCATGTGCGTCCACCAGCACCCAGCACATTAGGTGGACTTGCACATTACCGTGCAGACACTAGGCTGTCAGAGAGTGACTGAGCATGTGCGTCCACCAGCACCCAGTACATTAGGTGGACGTGCATGTTACCGTGCAGACACTAGGCTGTCGGAGAGTGACTGAGCATGTGCGTCCACCAGCACCCAGCACATTAGGTGGACTTGCACATTACCGTGCAGACACTAGGCTGTCAGAGAGTGACTGAGCATGTGCGTCCACCAGCACCCAGTACATTAGGTGGACGTGCATGTTTCCGTGCAGACACTAGGCTGTCAGAGAGTGACTGAGCATGTGCGTCCACCAGCACCCAGCACATTAGGTGGACGTGCACATTACCGTGCAGACACTAGGCTGTCAGAGAGTGACTGAGCATGTGCGTCCACCAGCACCCAGTACATTAGGTGGACGTGCACGTTACCGTGCAGACACTAGGCTGTCAGAGAGTGACTGAGCATGTGCGTCCACGAGCACTCAGCACATTAGGTGGACGTGCACATTACCATGCAGACACTAGGCTGTTGGAGAGTGACTGAGCATGTGCGTCCACCAGCACTCAGCACATTAGGTGGATGTGCACATTACCGCGCAGACACTAGGCTGTCGGAGAGTGACTGAGCATGTGCGGCCACCAGCACTCAGCACATTAGGTGGACATGCAGATTGCTGTACTATATGAACACCAGGTGGCTCATACTTTTGTTTCATAACTTTTTACTGAATTATTTATTAAAGAGCATAAAGAGGGCAAATATTGTTCATGTTTAATGAACTATCCCTGTAGTGAGAACATAATGGGTAGAGCGAAGTTTAGGAAGGTATTGAGAGATGGTGGAGTGGGTCCCTGGTCACTGGCTGGAGCCCGGGGTCTTTAGCAGGATATTCCAGTTTCAACTTCTTCTTCTGGTGGCTCAGGTGACTGGAGGAGTCTTCTCCTCCAAGCTCTGTTCCTAACTGCAGCCATTAAGGACTGGGACTATTCTCCTTATATACCTTCTACCAGGGGAGGACTGGAACTATTCTCCTTATATACCTTCTACCGGGGGAGGACTGGGACTATTCTCCTTATATACCTTCTACCGGGGGAGGACTGGGACTATTCTCCTTATATACCTTCTACCTTATATACATCACCTACATTACCACATTTAGCCGGCACTTACTGAATGACCCATCAGCAGCTTACAAACTCAGCATTCCCAATAACACACACGGAGGCTCATGTTGGGTGGTGGAAAACCGGTCACAGCTTTACTCTCAAGTTATAAATATATAACAAACATTATAAAACTCTTATAAAAATATAAAAAATATAAAACATCTTGAGGTATAAATCTCCAGTGAAATAAACAGCTCGGACTGCACTATGACCGTCTGGACTCCCAGATGACAAGTCGTCCAGACGAGCAAAGCCTCATATCCATCAGATCTCCATCATATCTCCATCATATCCATCATATCTCCATCATATCCATCATATCTCAGTTTTTTAATCGCCAGCTGTGACTTCAATGCTATAAAAACAGAAAACAAAGCAGTAAAACAAAACAAACCAAACATAGGAGCGAGGGAGGGAGGGACAGCTTCAGGTGCCGCAGCTCAAAGATTGTGAGCTCAGGGAGCCAGCCCCTTGTAATTAGCAGGAAACAGGAAGGGGGAAGGGAGGAGACACGTAGATAACGCCCCTTCAAACATCATAGTGCCATTTAACCCCTTATTCCCCACAGCATTCCCCAGTCCAGGTGCACCTTCCCTAGACGGCCAGGAGTGCACCCCATTCTATTGCAGCAGGGTTCGAAAGTGTAAACCTTGTCATTCTAAAGGTCCGGCTGTCTGCTTGTCTGGTAAACAAGTCTGTATAGGAGAATACAAAACAATCTGCACTATAGATGGAAAATTACTGACGTCTCTGAGAGATGTAGATACAAAGTCATAAAGGTCTCTCGATGTTCATGAACCCTTTCTACTAAGTCTTTATACATACAGTAACAAGAAACAGAATGTATCTAACAAAACACAACAGATTTATATAAGTTAACCCTTAATGTAAAATAAAATAAAAAAGAGCTGAGTTTGTGTAGGGGAAATAGTCAAATGTTCACAAATGTTCAAAGACATAAACATTTCCTGTTCAACAGAATGGGGGTCATTTACTAAGGGCCCGATTCGCGTTTTCCCGACGTGTTACCCGAATATTTCCGATTTGCGCCGATTTTCCCTGTATTGCCCCGGGATTTTGGCGCACGCGATCGGATTGTGGCGCATCGGCTCTGGCATGCAAGCGACAGAAATCGGGGGGTGTGGCCCAACGAAAACCCGACGGATTCGGAAAAACCACCGCATTAAAAAAAAAAAAGTGTCACGGAGCTTGCACTTACCTTCACTAGGAATAAGCCGGTGAACTTGAGTGCGTTCTGATGCTCTTCAGCGCAGCAGCGCCACCTGGTGGACGTCGGAGAAACTGCCTTAATGAATCCCGGCCGGACCCGAATCCAGCGCAGAGAACGCGCCGCTGGATCGCGAATGGACCGGGTAAGTAAATCTGCCCCAGTGTCTTAGCAATGGAGAGTCAGTGTAATGTCTGGAGCTCCCCGTATGGCGGCCTCATTGGGTTCATCAGGTCATTTGGCTTCATGAAGCTTCCACCTTCTATCGGATGGATCATACGGTTCATCCTGCGGCCATACACACCGGTACGGGGGATTTTTCTGGTCAATATCTGGTGTCGGCTGAGAACCTCCATTACTGAGGAGAACGTCGTGAATTTAGAGAGGGGACTTGAAAAACAAAGCAGAATGCGGGCGCTTCCTCCCCGCAGCCCGGGAGCATGTGCTTCCGTCATTTCAGATTTGTAATTAATTTCAGCTTATCAAATACACGAAACAATTTCTCACTCCAGTAAACTCCGTGTTGTGTTATCCCGGTGCCATATATTCCCTTTCATGAAGGTCCCTCAAATCATTTCCTCCTAATAGAGAAAATTACAGCTTGTCCTCTCTTCAAAATGTAAAGTTCCCCTGTGAGACTTTGCTTTCCAGTTGGATGACAGAAATCTCCAGACTTTTATTTATTCATTGGCGATTCATTAAAAACCAAAACAGAAACGATGAAGTTAAATAAAAATCATAACAACTGTCTCCACTAGATGGAGTCGGTGAGTCTACTGCAGACCAAGTACCATAGAGATGTAACATGGAGTAAGACCCTGAGCTCCCCCTGGTGGTTCCTGCCTGGTTTACTGCATGTTTTCAAATTAACAAGTTGCTAATTTAATTGCCTTCCATCTTTTCTTACAAACATTTGCCGTTTTGT
The DNA here is from genome assembly GCF_040894005.1 of Engystomops pustulosus. Lineage (NCBI taxonomy): Eukaryota > Metazoa > Chordata > Amphibia > Anura > Leptodactylidae > Engystomops > Engystomops pustulosus. The sequence goes on along the minus strand of NW_027285602.1, from coordinate 24,614 downwards.
GATATTTTTAGAATTTTTCTAGAATTATGACTTTAATTTACACCAGAAAATTAATCTTAAATGATGTAACTTCGCTTTTCTGATTTAATTTTTTTAGAGTAGAAAGACAAATCTTCCAAAACCAACCTACCTGTGCACTTTTTCCAGTCTTTACATCCAGTGTATTTAGTGGTTACCCGGTAGGCCCAGGTTTAGAACCTTAAAGGCATTGGCCACTCTTTTACATAATGTGCCTTTACTGCCTTGTGGATAACTCCTGAATGTTCATCGAGCGATTCAGAATTCCGGCTTCTTACTTTAGTGCTGTGTGCAGACTCTCTGTGATTCTTTGATTACATGCCTGAGCTCTGCTGAATAGGAGGAGCTGTAGCACAGTGTGACTCATCCTGTCTCTGTCAGTAAGGATGGAATTTGAAAAGAAAGATGCAGCGGTAGACGTAATAAGAACTGCATAGAGCAGTGAGAGAGATGGCAGCTGGGTATATATACCGAGGGAGACGTACTGGGAACAGGGAAAGGCTGAAGCTATCAAAGGAGGTAAGGACACAGATACTTAAGCAGAGACATGTCTAATGCTACGGATTTATTGATGTCCTTTAATTACCAACATCTACAGCGTGAACTCTTTATGATCCACCCATGGCCTTGAGGAGTAGATGTATCACCCTGGTCATGGGCCTCCGTCATTGGTGAATTCTGTGACCTCCGATAGACGGTATCTATGATATAAGGTAACTTGATGGCACCAGGTCCCTATCATTCAGCACTACTCCTCCCATCATTAGCACCGTCCTGGTGTATATTATTTAGTACAATAACTGATATAATCACATGAAAAACAATCTGTTGTTTAAGCTTTTAATTATTTGCTCTAGTAAACTCCTTCCTCGTCTTGTGGAGGCTCCAGACACCACTAGTGTATAATTTGCTATAATGAAATATCTACTAATTGCATGTACCATGTTGTAGCGAGAGATAATTGTGTGTGACAAATGAATTGTGATATATATGTAATTCTGTTTATCTTGTAGGACACAATGCAGGAACGTGCTCGGTGGGTGACGAGGGAGTCCATGGGATCTGCTCCTGAGCGGAGAGATGGCGACCTTGGTGTGGGGCAATGGCGGGTTAGGTGGGAAGGGATGGTGGATAATTGGAGAGATGGAGAACTAGGTGTGCACAAATGAAGGGCTAGGTGTGGAATGATGGGGGGCTAGGTGTGGAGAGATGGAGGGCTAGGTGTGGAATGATGGGGGCTAGGTGTGGAGAGATGGAGGGCTAGGTGTAGAGAGATGGAGGGCTAGGTGTGCACATATGATGGGCTAGGTGTGGAATGATGGGGGGCTAGGTGTGGAGAGATGGAGGGCTAGGTGTGGAATGATGGGGGGCTAGGTGTGGAGAGATGGAGGGCTAGGTATAGAGAGATGGAGAACTAGGTGTGGAGAGATGGAGGGCTAGGTGTGGAGAGATGGAGGGCTAGGTGTGGAGAGATGGAGGGCTAGGTGTGGAGAGATGGAGGGCTAGGTGTGGAGAGATGGAGGGCTAGGTGTGGAGAGATGGAGGGCTAGGTGTGGAGAGATGGAGGGCTAGGTGTGGAGAGATGGAGGGCTAGGTGTAGAGAGATGGAGAACTAGGTGTGGAATGATGGGGGGCTAGGTGTGGAGAGATGGAGGGCTAGGTGTAGAGAGATGGAGGGCTAGGTGTGCACATATGATGGGCTAGGTGTGGAATGATGGGGGGCTAGGTGTGGAGAGATGGAGGGCTAGGTGTGGAATGATGGGGGGCTAGGTGTGGAGAGATGGAGGGCTAGGTGTAGAGAGATGGAGAACTAGGTGTGGAGAGATGGAGGGCTAGGTGTGGAGAGATGGAGGGCTAGGTGTGGAGAGATGGAGGGCTAGGTGTAGAGAGATGGAGAACTAGGTGTGGAGAGATGGAGGGCTAGGTGTGCACATATGATGGGCTAGGTGTAGAGAGATGGAGGGCTAGGTGTGGAGAGATGGAGGGCTAGGTGTGGAGAGATGGAGGGCTAGGTGTAGAGAGATGGAGAACTAGGTGTGGAGAGATGGAGGGCTAGGTGTGGAGAGATGGAGGGCTAGGTGTGGAGAGATGGAGGGCTAGGTGTGCACATATGATGGGCTAGGTGTGGAGAGATGGAGGGCTAGGTGTGCACATATGATGGGCTAGGTGTAGAGAGATGGAGGGCTAGGTGTGCACAGAAGACGGGCTAGGTATGGAGCAATAACAGACTAGGTGTGGAGAGATGGTGGTCTATGTTTGGGAAAGTAACAAACCATAATGACACCCAAAAATAGAAATAGACCATGGGGTAGCCTCTCCAGAAGAGTCAGATGTCTACAAAGGATGAATGTGGTTATTTCATACTGTAAACTCATCCGATCTTAAAGGAAAACCACTTGAATATCAGAGGGGGGGGGGGGCACAAAATAAAACATGAGACTATGGGGCTCATTTACTAAGGGTCTGCGGTCCGCATCGTCAGAATACCCGACGCTTTCCGATGTGCGGCGCATTTAGAAAGGGTTTTTGGAGCACGCGATCGGATTTTGGTGCATTGGCACCGGCTTTTTCGGGGGCCGGCCGTCGGACGATCTGACGGATTCGGACTGTGCGCGGGATTTAACATCTCAAATTGTGTCGCAAGACATGCACTTACATGCACCGGGATGAAGATGTTAAACTCCAGCGGACCTCAACGGGGAAGCAACACCTGCCGGAACTCGGACGATCTTCATGAATCGCGGCAGATGTGGATTCCGGTGGACAACGCACCTCGGGAATTGTGCAGGGACCAGGTAAGTAAATGTGCCCCATTGTATTCCACTTTCTGTGCCCCATTCCATTGGTGTGGCCCAATTTCCTTTCCAGCACATCGGTGGTGTTAGGGCTCTTGAAGAGACCAATCACTGGTCTCAACATCACAAGCATAGTCCTAATTTCTATATCATCGTGGACCCCTCCCCCACTATTATACCTGCTCCACTATTAATACTATAGACTCCTAATCTGTAGGAGCCCCTGGGCGCTGAGCAGATGCCTTGTCTCCCCCTCTTCTCCTTACAGTATTACGGCTTATTACCATCCTACTAGAACGGTATTAATCACTTTGATATCGGTAATAGGTTTCCTGCTTCATAATTTGGTAAACGGCCTGAGACGCCTGACGTGCGCTCATTGTGCTAATATCGGAGCGTGAGCGGCTCCCAGCAAGGTGTGAGACATTAATCATGGATTTCCACCAGCTCCGGGCGCGCGGCCGTCACGTCATTTTCTGATCCTGAAACTTCCATGCGGGAAATGATCTGTCTGCCTGGAATTTGCATTGAATGGTCCCGGAGATCTGCGGAGGGTAAGTTACTTACAAACCCTAATGAGAAGCTGCAAAGGGTTTTATTAATTCCCCGGTATTTACTTTGATCACAGTTTATCATATAAATAACATTAGGAATTAGCTCTTTCATTCCGCATGCAGGGAGAGGAGGATTTGCAACTTAATTGAATTCTGGATTGTGAATTGTAAATCAGGTGAGTGACCGGCGGTGGGGGGACAGCAAACAACCGGGGACTATCCCGCTACCTGCCAGATCAATAACTCAGCTGGGTTACAGCAAGCGGCCATTAATCATCCTCCTCCTGCTCAGGGACACTGCAAGGCCTTAAAGGGACCCAGTCCCTCCATAGGTCGCTGAATCAATGATAGTTTTTTGTAAAACAGAGAACACACAGGTTGACGCTCACCATACCGGCATCTGCAGCTCATGTTCAATTAATGGTAACTTGGCAATTATATCCAGGCAGAGGTCAGGGCAGGCAGAGGTCAGGGCAGGCAGAGGTCAGGACAGGCAGAGGTCAGGAGAGGTAGAGGTCAGTGCAGGTAGAGGTCAGGGCAGGCAGAGGTCAGGACAGGCAGAGGTCATGGCAGGCAGAGGTCAGGGCAGGCAGAGGTCAGGGCAGGCAGAGGTCAGGACAGGCAGAGGTCATGGCAGGCAGAGGTCAGTGCAGGTAGAGGTCAGTGCAGGTAGAGGTCAGGGCAGGCAGAGGTCAGGACAGGCAGAGGTCAGGGCAGGCAGAGGTCAGGGCAGGCAGAGGTCAGGAGAGGTAGAGGTCAGGGCAGGCAGAGGTCAGGACAGGCAGAGGTCAGTGCAGGTAGAGGTCAGTGCAGGCAGAGGTCAGGGCAGGCAGAGGTCAGGGCAGGCAGAGGTCAGGACAGGAGAGGTCAGGAGAGGTAGAGGTCAGGGCAGGCAGAGGTCAGGACAGGAAGAGGTCAGGACAGGCAGAGGTCAGGAGAGGTAGAGGTCAGTGCAGGTAGATGTCAGGACAGGTAGAGGTCAGGACAGGTAGAGGTCAGGGTAGGCAAAGGTCAGGGCAGGTAAAGGTCAGGGTAGGCAAAGGTCAGGGCATGCAGAGTTCAGGGCAGGCAGAGCAGGTGGCAGAGCAGGCTCAAGTACAGGCTAAGGTCAAAATGACTGCAAAAACAATAGGAACCATTTGCTCAGGCACTTGTCTATGGGTGAATGTGAGTTAGTTCTGGCTTGCAAGGGATTCGATTGGGCAGTGTGCTGGGCACATGTACTGACTCTTTTAGAAAAGAATCAATACCAGATTTTCCAGCGCAGTCTCTGATTTTTAAACATCCTTGCTTTAGAAAGGGGTGTTCCCAAAAGAAACCCCGCCTCTGTGACTCTGATCACTTTGGTTTAGGGGAGGGGCCAGACACTACGTGGGCGGTTCATACTTATAAATACCCCAATTTGACAGGTATTTTCCTATATAATAAGGTTTATAAATAAATACTAAAACCTGCGATGACGGGTCCTCATTGAAGGGGTTATTTACCCAAAAAACCATTGCTAGGCAACAGGAAATCAGTCTCCATGGGATGAGTGATGTACAGTATCTGCTAATTAGATAAGTTTCTTCCTGACAACCACAAAACGAGAATTGTAAATGAATAATAATACAAAATAATAAGAATAATAATAAAAAAATTGAAAAAATAGATTTCATCTAATATAAAATCTGTCGGCTCCAGATGCGGTGACACCGATCAGCAGGAAATACTAACGGCCATCGGGTTTTTGTTGCTTGCATTTGGCCCATAGACCCCGTTATGTCTGCTATATAACGAGCGCGGCGCTGGCGGCTCCGCATCCACGCGCTGAGTCTCTAAACTAGAAAGAAGGGAATTTAATTGCACAAAATGTCAGGATCAGGGGGCGACAAAGTCACCAAAACGACAAAATGACAAAAAAAGGATACAAAGCGTCCGGCGCGGCTCTTCATATCAATTACCAGAAACACCGGCGCTGGACTCAGCAATGTCTGAGAATGTTGTGCCCATAGCGAGAGGGATAATGACCCGAGAGCATGAAAGATACATGCACCCCCGGCCGCTCATCCCATATACAACCACAACTACAGGCAGCGGCTCCCAAATTGCAGGGTCACGTGTTATGTATCATGGGATAGGACTAGTGACTATCTAGTATCTATCTATCTCCTATCCATCTATCTAATCATCTCATCAGATCTGTGATTTGCCTCTGCCCTATACACACAGTGGGGCAGATTTACTTACCAGGTCCAGTCGCGATCCCGCAGTGCGTTGTCCGACGAGGATTCGGGTCTGCCGCGATTCACTAAGTTCGTGCTCCCGTGTTCCTGCATCAGTCACTTCTGCGCTGAGGTCCGCCGGAGTTCACCTTCTTCTTCCCGTTGCATGTGAGTGCTTGATCTTGCGACACATTTCCTTTTTTAATTTCCGCGGTTTGTCCGAATCTGTCGATTTGTCCGATGGCCACGCCCCCCGATTTCTGTTGTGTGCAAGCCGGCGCCGATGCACCTAAATCCGATCGTGTGTGCCAAAATCCTGGGGCAATTCATTGCAAAATGGAAATTGACGGGAAACCCGACAAAAATGCGTCCGACGGACCCTTAGTAAATGAGCCCCAGTATGTCACGGCTGTCGGTATTTGGGGGTCTCCCACCTCCGCTTTCACCCTTTTTTCTTCTATTTTCTTCTATCTCGTCTTGTGTGCAGGAAATGTAATAACGTCTTTGTATCCGGAGGCCGCGCCGATGTTCTGTGCGTCCGGAGATCTCGTATTCTCTACACAAATCTTCTGTTTGATGATGATAAACCTCATTGTCTGTAAAGTCAGAGATAAAAATGAATAAAGTGAAGTAGAATTTGATGATCCCGGGATGAGGAAGGTTCAGCTCCTCGTCCTCAGACTTTCCTTGGGCGATAATTTAGATGTTTGATAAAATGTCCCATTTTCATGACTATTTCCTGTAAATCGCTCGAGTGTCTCTCAGGACGGATCTTTCTACTGACCGGCTAATTATTCCCACGGACGTCGCCTGCATCGGAGATCAGCAAATTCGGCTCTGTACATCCTAAAGGGCCTGGGAGCCATTTTCCCGACGTCTGAGGGTCTACATTGGGCTCCTTTAGGAGCTGCCGGACACCATCATAATGACCCCCTGCAATGTGTGACCCGTGTGAGAGCCACCGAATGCTCAGCCATCTATTCCGAGGGCGCAGGATTCCCCAATTCCTTGTCCCTAATCTCACTGGTGTCTGTAACTACCATGAATATACTCCTCCAAACTTATTACCGCCCCCATTGCCCCCCAATATTGTAGTCAGACCTCAGAATCCAGGACTGAAGCTCTGAATCCAGGAAGGTTGGGAAGGTTCAGGATAAACCATCAAAAGCTGATCCAGAGGGGAGGATGACCCCCAGAGGGGAGGATGACCCTCAGAGAGGAGGATGACCCCCAGAGGGGAGGATGACCCCCAGTCCTACTGCCAATGGGGAGCAAGAAGCATTTGGTGCTATGAAAGAGAACGCCAACTTCTTCCAACCCCAAGTCCATGAGGTGACATGGGGTGACATGCAGTGACATTGGGTGACATGGGGTGACATGGGGTGACATGGGGTGACATGTGGTGACATGGGGTGACATGGGGTGACATGGGGTGACATGTGGTGACATGGGGTGACATGGGGTGACATGAGGTGACATGGGGTGACATGGGGTGACATGAGGTGACATGGGGTGACATGTGGTGACATGTGGTGACATGGGGTGACATGGGGTGACATGTGGTGACATGTGGTGACATGTGGTGACATGGGGTGACATGAGGTGACATGGGGTGACATGTGGTGACATGCAGTGACATTGGGTGACATGGGGTGACATGGGGTGACATGGGGTGACATGTGGTGACATGGGGTGACATGGGGTGACATGGGGTGACATGTGGTGACATGGGGTGACATGGGGTGACATGAGGTGACATGGGGTGACATGGGGTGACATGAGGTGACATGGGGTGACATGTGGTGACATGTGGTGACATGGGGTGACATGGGGTGACATGTGGTGACATGTGGTGACATGTGGTGACATGGGGTGACATGTGGTGACATGGGGTGACATGCGGTGACATGGGGTGACATGGGGTGACATGTGGTGACATGTGGTGACATGGGGTGACATGGGGTGACATGGGGTGACATGTGGTGACATGGGGTGACATGGGGTGACATGAGGTGACATGGGGTGACATGGGGTGACATGAGGTGACATGGGGTGACATGTGGTGACATGTGGTGACATGAGGTGACATGGGGTGACATGGGGTGACATGGGGTGACATGCCGTGACATGCCGTGACATGCCGTGACATGGGGTGACATGGGGTGACATGTGGTGACATGGGGTGACATGGGGTGACATGCCCTGACATGCCGTGACATGCCGTGACATGGGGTGACATGGGGTGACATGTGGTGACATGGGGTGACATGGGGTGACTTGGGGTGACATGCGGTGACATGGGGTGACATGGGGTGACATGCGGTGACATGAGGTGACATGGGGTGACATGGGGTGACATGGGGTGACATGCGGTGACATGAGGTGACATGGGGTGACATGTGGTGACATGGGGTGACATGGGGTGACATAAGGTGACATAAAATGCAATGGGGGTTATTTATGATACGCTGGTGCTGAAGCTTTGGCATATGATAGTCCACACCGAGCCTCCGACACATCCCGACCATGGGAAATGGATTCTGTAGGCCGTTTTTCAGGTGCTGTAGGTCTCACGATCATTATATTCAATTTTAACGCCTCCCTCCTGCCCTCTAGTTCTCTGTTGTCACCACCATTGCCCATCATGTAGAGTTCTTCATTCTTCATACATGGTGGTTGGCGATTTGGACTTAGCTGTAATGGTCACCATGGACGCTACTAAGTTCTGAGCTGTAGATTGAATATCGAGGTCTTCTATGTGTCCTGCAGAAAGCCAATGGGTCTGGGACTGTGTATAAGCCAAGTTATCCAGGAATCATTAGGCCGTAGTTCCATTTACAGACTGCAATGTATGTAACCGAGGAGGAAACCGATAAAAACTATAAGAATTGCCCAAATTAACCCTATGAAAGCTGCAGTCATTGGAGCTGCATCGGTAATCGGGACCTCCTGGACGAGCTCTTTAATATTCCAGTCTAGGCTCCTGTAGGAAGGATTTCAGACCTGAGCCTTGTCTGCTTCCTCATGTTAATGAGCCGGTTTATTGCAGGAATCTCGTCTTGGTACACACTGCGGGAGGTATCAATGCTTCATTAGGATTTGAAAGCTGTAAAATGTGAAAGGATAGCTCTTTTCTTTCTGATACCAAATTATGTAATTGAGAGAAGCACCGGCCTGGAGCCTATGGAGAGACGCACAAACTTTGGAGCTTCTTTGCTTTGCCTTTCTTACCTCGAGACTTTATAGAAAAGACTTAAAGTTACCAACAAAGTGGCGTCCGGCGCCCCGGGGCGTCTATGAAGCTCGTCTTTCAGATCAGCGTCCCCGAGGATATGCTCAGCTCTACCTTCCATCTACAAAGAACACTGCGCTAATTATTTCTGCCGAGTTCTTGTTACAATTTACTAAGTTTATTATCAGTGGTCAGTCCGTAGTCTATTGTTATAGGTGATGATGAAGGTTTGGACAATGGCCTCCCGTTACCTGTTATACTGCAAGAGCCGCACAAAGGACTGAAATTACTGCAGAAAGGCTCCATTATACACAATACAACAATCTATCAGCCATAAAACGCGTCATGTTTAGTGAGACTCGGCCGTATACTGTATATTCTGCGCATAACTAGAATATCTTACACCAAAACAATGTTACTATAATCATACAAGACATAACCGGGATACAGTAGATAAGGTGCGATGCTACACAATGGCGGCTACTTATCAGGCTTGTGCACCAGTTTTCAATCCCTGATGCAATTCTCTGCTGTTTCCCACCTTACGTCACTTCCAAGTGTCTATGGAGGGGCGTGAAGGGGGCATGGGTGGCAGCGGATTTGGCTAACACAGGCAAGAGCACAATTCAATGCCAGGCTGGAGACTCTAGATACATCCGGCAGGTGCCGCAAGCGTCAGCGTATGACAAATGCCCCCCAGATTTTAAGTAGGTTGTCCCCTTATTATAGACATGAGGGACACCCACTGATGACAATGGGACCTCAATCATCAGTTACCAAATGAAGTTGACTACTGGGTAGAGCGTTAGGCCGAGCAGCCTGCGCCCCTCCCCCCCCCCCTCTATGAGAGTGATCGCCAAGCGTTGTGCTCCAAATTCCAAAAATGTATTGAAAACATGATTCTTTGCTCCAATGAAAGGTTATAACAACCCAAAGGTGCACACAGACAACTAAACCTTAAGCCTACGAGATTCAGAAATAAAACGGGCGCACAAGCTGTGAATAAGTAGCAATTTGTGACGGAAAGGCTGGGAATTGTGCCGCCTCCCCCTGAATGCGGAGGGGAAGTGCCGTGTATTGAGCCGGCGTGTCTGTCCTGTGCCTGTGCACCTGAGCCCCTGTCCTGGAACAGGCTGTGGGGCTATTCTATGGCCATCGCTGTGCCGGCGGCCTACCCTGAGAGATCCGGTGAGTGCCGAGCAGGGACAGCACTAAGCGCCAGACTATGATTGATGTCTCCAAAGTATTTTTTTATTATTATTACTTATACAGTTTCAGTAATTCCCCGGTGCTGTACAATTGAGGTGCAAGTACAAAATACAAAACTACAGAGATCAGGAGACAAGTGGGAGGAGCACCCGGCCCATGACGGATCACAATCTATATGGGGGGGGGGGGGTAGATGGAGACACGAGGTGAGGACACAATCTGTACAGGGGGTAAACAGACACGAGGTGAGGGAGCAGAGCAGTTATTGTGTGTTGTAGTTGATCCCATAAAGGTGGGTTTTCTGCCTGACACATTTTGGGAGACAGTTCCATAGTTTGGGGGAAGCACAGGAGAAGTCCTGGAGACAGTTGTGAGAAAAGCAGATGATAATAGAGTAAAGCTGAAGGTCCTGTGAGGAAGGTGTCTGAGATATATGGAGCGGACAGGTTGGGGGCGGCTTTGTAGGTCATCGTTGGTATTTTAAATTGAATTTGCTGGGCAATGGGAAACCAGTGGAGAGACTGGAGGAGGCAGGAGACAGATGGATGAGCCGGGCAGCAGGGTTTAGGATGGATTGGAGGGGTGATAAAGAGTTGGCTTTGAAACCACAGAGAAGAGCATTGCAGTCCAAGCAGGAGATGATGAGGTCCAGCAATATTATAGACACAGGATTGAGGAAGGGTCAGATGTGAGAGATGTTCTTGAGATGGAGGCGGCAGGTTGTAGGAAGGGCCTGGATGATAAGGCAGAGTCATAGATGACTCCAGGGCAGCGGACTCTAGGCACCGGGAGAGTGCGGATGGTGAGGTCTGGTGGGAGGGATCTGTGAGCTGGAGGAAAGATTATTAGTTCTGTTTTCTGTCCATGTTACTTTATGGGTCTTTATGACATGACAAGTTACGGGATTGCTTTCTAATTATTGATACATTTCAGATGGTGTCATGACTTTCCATGGGATTTTTGCACCTCTGTCTCTTAATGTATTCAATACTTTTATCTTTGTTATTATTTATTATTATACATATTATTAATCAATAGTTTGATTTGATTGAAGGCGTGAAATTTCATGAGGATTTTATGCCAAGAGCACCTAAAATATATTAAGGTAGAGTCTAACACATAATGAAAATTACTGGATAATATATTTTTTTAAAGTTCCATGAAGGAACTGTATATTAATAAATAGTTTACATTTTTTTAAAGTTGCATAAAAATACAGTCAAATTCCTGATTAGTAGATAATATATAGATATATACACTCACCGGCCACTTTATTAGGTCCACCATGCTAGTAACGGGTTGGACCCCCTTTTGCCTTCAGAACTGCCTCAATTCTTCGTGGCACAGATACAACAAGGTGCTGGAAGCTCCTCAGAGATTTTGCTCCATAGTGACATGATGGCATCACACAGTCGCCGCAGATTTGTCGGCTGCACATCCATGATGCAGATCTCCCGTTCCACCACATCCCAAAGATGCTCTATTGGATTGAGATCTGGTGACTGTGGAGCCATTTGTGTCCAGTGACCTCATTGTCATGTTCAAGAAACCAGTCTAAGATGATTCCAGCTTTATGACATGGCGCATTATCCTGCTGAAAGTAGCCATCAGATGTTACAGGGTACATTGTGCTCATAAAGGGATGGACATGGTCAGCAGCAATACTCAGGTAGGCTGTGGCGTTACCAAGGGGCCCAAAGACACCATGACACCACCACCACCAGCCTGAGCCGCTGATACAAGGCAGGATGGACCCATGACACCACCACCACCAGCCTGAGCCGCTGATACAAGGCAGGATGGATCCATGACACCACCACCACCAGCCTGACCCGCTGATACAAGGCAGGATGGATCCATGACACCACCACCACCAGCCTGAGCCGCTGATACAAGGCAGGATGGATCCATGACACCACCACCACCAGCCTGAGCCGCTGATACAAGGCAGGATGGATCCATGACACCAGCACCACCAGCCTGACCCGCTGATACAAGGCAGGATGGATCCATGACACCAGCACCACCAGCCTGAGCCGCTGATACAAGGCAGGATGGATCCATGACACCACCACCACCAGCCTGACCCGCTGATACAAGGCAGGATGGATCCATGACACCACCACCACCAGCCTGAGCTGCTGATACAAGGCAGGATGGATCCATGACACCACCACCACCACCAGCCTGAGCCGCTGATACAAGGCAGGATGGATCCATGACACCACCACCACCAGCCTGAGCCGCTGATACAAGGCAGGATGGATCCATGACACCACCACCACCAGCATGACCCGCTGATACAAGGCAGGATGGATCCATGACACCCCCACCACCAGCCTGAACCGCTGATACAAGGCAGGATGGATCCATGACACCAGCACCACCAGCCTGAGCCGCTGATACAAGGCAGGATGGATCCATGACACCACCACCACCAGCCTGAGCCGCTGATACAAGGCAGGATGGATCCATGACACCACCACCACCAGCCTGAGCCGCTGATACAAGGCAGGATGGACCCATGACACCACCACCACCAGCCTGACCCGCTGATACAAGGCAGGATGGATCCATGACACCACCACCACCAGCCTGAGCCGCTGATACAAGGCAGGATGGATCCATGACACCACCACCACCAGCCTGACCGCTGATACAAGGCAGGGTGGATCCATGACACCACCACCACCACCCTGAGCCGCTGATACAAGGCAGGAGGGATCCATGACACCAGCACTACCAGCCTGACCCGCTGATACAAGGCAGGATGGATCCATGACACCACCACCACCAGCCTGAGCCGCTGATACAAGGCAGGATGGATCCATGACACCCCCACCACCAGCCTGACCCGCTGATACAAGGCAGGATGGATCCATGACACCACCACCACCAGCCTGACCCGCTGATACAAGGCAGGATGGAACCATGACACCACCACCACCAGCCTGACCCGCTGATACAAGGCAGGATGGATCCATGACACCAGCACCACCAGCCTGACCCGCTGATACAAGGCAGGATGGATCCATGACACCACCACCACCAGCCTGAGCCGCTGATACAAGGCAGGATGGATCCATGACACCACCACCACCAGCCTGACCCGCTGATACAAGGCAGGATGGATCCATGACACCAGCACCACCAGCCTGACCCGCTGATACAAGGCAGGATGGATCCATGACACCACCACCACCAGCCTGACCCGCTGATACAAGGCAGGATGGATCCATGACACCACCACCACCAGCCTGAGCCGCTGATACAAGGCAGGATGGATCCATGACACCACCACCACCAGCCTGACCCGCTGATACAAGGCAGGATGGATCCATGACACCACCACCACCAGCCTGAGCCGCTGATACAAGGCAGGATGGATCCATGACACCACCACCACCAGCCTGAGCCGCTGATACAAGGCAGGATGGATCCATGCTTTCATGTTGTTGACGCCAAATTCTGACCCTACCATCCGAATGTCGCAGCAGCAATCGAGACTCATCAGACCAGGCAACGTTTTTCCAATCTTCTACTGTCCAATTTCCATGAGCTTGTGCAATTTGTAGCCTCAGTTTCCTGTTCTTAGCTGAAAGGAGTGGCACCCGGTGTGGTCTTCTGCTGCTGTAGCCCATCTGCCTCAAAGTTGGACGTACTGTGCGTTCAGAGATGCTCTTCTGCCTACCTTGGTTGTAACGGGTGGCGATTTGAGTCACTGTTGCCTTTCTATCAGCTCGAACCAGTCTGCCCATTCTCCTCTGACCTCTGGCATCAACAAGGCATTTCCGCCCACAGAACTGCCGCTCACTGGATGTTTTTTCTTTTTCGGACCATTCTCTGTAAACCCTAGAGATGGTTGTGCGTGAAAATCCCAGTAGATCAGCAGTTTCTGAAATACTCAGACCAGCCCTTCTGGCACCAACAACCGAGCCACGTTCACAGGCCACAAATCACCTTTCTTCCCCATACTGATGCCCGGGAGAACTGCAGGAGATTGTCTTGACCATGTCTACATGCCTAAATGCACTGCCGCCATGTGATTGGCTGATTAGAAATTACGTGTTAACGAGCAGTTGGACAGGTGGACCTAATAAAGTGGCCTGTGAGTGTATATATATATAGATAGATATTATATTTGTTGATGTTGCTTTAGGCTGCAGTCAATTACATGAACAGGAAAGTATATATTTTTTTAAGTTGTGTGAAGGTACAATCAATACAGGAATAATGGATAGTATACTTTATTAAAGTTACATGAAGACACAGTCAATAAATGAATAGAGGATTTGTTGAAATTGCAATAAGTTACAGCCAACTACAATGTGAATGAATATTTACAAGAAGTACAAATAGATGAGCAAAGGATTTTCTAAATTATGGGAGAAGCGGCGCCACGTGCACCGCACACATCTTTACGCCTCCCGCTTGTTAAAGTGGAATTTTCGTCATAAAACAACGGTTAACTTAGTTTTTCCTTTCAACTGATCCCATCTGCTGCTGCAGAAGGAAACGTATGTTCTTCGTCGAGCTCCGGAACATTTCTTGAAACGCAGACAGGAATGTCAATATTCCTCAGATGAAATATTCACTCTGTCTCCAACAAAGTAAAAAACACAGGCGCAGATTGTTGAGGCGAATATACAGAAGGAGGGGGGTCTGACGTCACGACGCGGGATGCTTAGCACTTCTCAATGCTACAGTTTCCTTATAAGAGAAGATAACAGGTTACTATGTACAATGAATATCCTGTAACGCCGGAGATGGGTTTGATGCGTGTTCCCAGGCTCCCATAGCTGCCACATCCCAGCAAACCTCTGCATTGTACTTACTCCTCTGTCTCTGCATCCCGGCTCCTTCCCATCAGTGCTCACCTGGTGCTATATAGTCCAGCATGCCCTGCTCTCCAGCACCTGAGCTAATGGGTTTTGTCCTGCTGTATGGTGATTGTGATTCTATTGTCTACCTGCGTTTGATCCTTGGCTTGTTTTGTGACTCCGCTCCTTGACTCCGGATAAATACCGGAGAGGTCCAGGGATAACGCCCTTAGTGTGTGGCTCAAAGTGAAACCAGTGGGATAGCACGGAGGGTTCATAACCCACAGCTTGTTGCATATCTTCCAATTCTTGTACTCTAGATACACACGGGGGGGGATTTAATGAGACCAGACTACAAGGCAATGGTTCAGCCTCACCTGGAATGTGCCGTTCAGTTCTGGGCACCAGTCCATAAAAAGGATTCCCTGGATCTGGAGATGGTACAACAAAGAGCTACACAATTGATACAGAGTATGGAGAGTCTCAGTTGAATAAAGATGACTAAGAGGGACATGATTACTGTCCCCTCTTAGTGTAGTGAACATATGAGTGGCCCATTCAAAACAATATGGTGTAAAGCTGTTCCTGGTTAAATCAAATAAGAAGACAAGGGGGCGGTGTCTCCACCTGGTGAAAACAAGGTTTAATTACTAGAAGCAACAGGGATTTTTACTGTGAGAACTGTAAATCTGTGGAATAGCCGAGCTCTGGCGCTGGTCACAGCAGAGAGCTCAGGCTCTGGTCACAGCAGGGACAGCAGAGAGCTCAGGCGCTGGTCACAGCAGGGACAGCAGAGAGCTCAGGCGCTGGTCACAGCAGGGACAGCAGAGAGCTCAGGCGCTGGTCACAGCAGGGACAGCAGAGAGCTCAGGCTCTGGTCACAGCAGAGAGCTCAGGTGCTGGTCACAGCAGGGACAGCAGAGAGCTCAGGTGCTGGTCACAGCAGGGACAGCAGAGAGCTCAGGCGCTGGTCACAGCAGGGACAGCAGAGAGCTCAGGCTCTGGTCACAGCAGGGACAGCAGAGAGCTCAGGCGCTGGTCACAGCAGGGACAGCAGAGAGCTCAGGCGCTGGTCACAGCAGGGACAGCAGGGAGCTCAGGCGCAGAGCACAGCAGGGACAGCAGAGAGCTCAGGCGCTGGTCCCAGCAGGGACAGCAGAGAGCTCAGGCGCTGGTCACAGCAGAGAGCTCAGGCGCTGGTCACAGCGTGGACAGCAGAGAGCTCAGGAGCAGAGCACCGCAGAGACAGCAGAGAGCTCAGGCGCTGGTCACAGCAGGGACAGCAGAGAGCTCAGGCGCTGGTCACAGCAGGGACAGCAGAGAGCTCAGGCGCTGGTCACAGCAGGGACAGCAGAGAGCTCAGGCGCTGGTCACAGCAGGGACAGCAGAGAGCTCAGGTGCTGGTCACAGCAGGGACAGCAGAGAGCTCAGGCGCTGGTCACAGCAGGACAGCAGAGAGCTCAGGCGCTGGTCACAGCAGGGACAGCAGAGAGCTCAGGCGCTGGTCACAGCAGGGACAGCAGAGAGCTCAGGCGCTGGTCACAGCAGGGACAGCAGAGAGCTCAGGCGCTGGTCACAGCAGGGACAGCAGAGAGCTCAGGAGCAGGTCACAGCAGGGACAGCAGAGAGCTCAGGCGCTGGTCACAGCAGGGACAGCAGAGAGCTCAGGCGCTGGTCACAGCAGGGACAGCAGAGAGCTCAGGTGCAGGTCACAGCAGGGACAGCAGAGAGCTCAGGCGCTGGTCACAGCAGGGGCAGCAGAGAGCTCAGGCGCTGGTCACAGCAGGGGCAGCAGAGAACTTCAAGAAGAGTCTAATGCCTATTGAATCAAAATAACATTGGTGATTATGTTATATAGGATTTTTTCCCTTAAATCCCTTCCTCATCCAATCCCTTCCCTTTCTTGGTTGAACTTGATGGACAAGTGTCTTTTTTCAACCAAGCTAACGGTGTAACAATGTAACTATGATGTCTGCAGTCTGTGCCCACCACGAAAGCCAACAGACAGGTGAGTAGAGACCACAAGGGTTACATCTGCCCGGCTTCCTTCATCTTCTGCTGATTTTCTACTACCTACCTTCAACCTAAGGCATGTTAGTGCGCCACTACAAAGGGTCACAACAGGAAGGTGCCTGAGTATTGTAGGTCAATAACCTTCTAGTCCCTTGCAAGTTCTCCTGCTATCTGCTCTACCTCTTCTACCTCGGTTTACGTATGACTCTATTTCGGATGTCTGATACTGCCCTCTTGACTCTTGGTGACCTTATTTAGATCTGGACGTCCCACCCTGACTCCACTCTCCATCTGTCCAGACCTTGGCTTGTCCCTGATCATTTTTGCATACGGTTCCTCACACCTTTGACCCACCTGGGACAGCGCCACTTATACTGGTACTACTCCAAGAGGTAGTAACCCTGATGATTGCAGTGAGAACAGTTCCCATTTCATGGGTTGAATGCTGAAAACTAACAGGGTAACTTAGACAACTGCCCTGGGAGTAGCCCACAGTGACACCTGACAGGTGGCACAAGATGTACTACCGGCGTAGCCACATACCTTTAGGAATAATTAAGCGGCAGATACGGTCTCCATTACTCCCCCAACAACCCATGAATCTGCTCAATGTGTAGGATGCTAGAAAAAATCAGCAGCTGGACAGCTCTGGTTCTAGCGAAGCTCATATGAAGACAAACAATATGATACAATGTGATATAATATGATATAATACGATGTAATACGATATGATAGGATAGAACTTTACTGATCCCCAGGGGGCAATTGTTATGTACATAGTGTTCCGGTTGTTACACACAGATATAAGCTTAATGTTACAGTTCCATACATACACTACAAGAGGCGCGTTCTTACATGTTGCTACTCTCAGCCTGAATGAGCTGTCACGGATGCAGAGTAGTAACCTAGTGGCTCCCCCCTAGATGAGAGTATAATTAGGGTAATCCTAGAATAGTCCACAGCTTGCTATATGTCTCTGCAGGTCCTTTTGCTGAATACAAGTGTTTGAACACGACTTGTTAACTAATCTTGGAGCTGTTCTACCTGCCCTAACATAACGCATGACTTGCCAGGTTGCACAACCTCTGCCTGTCCTCACCTCGGCTTGCGTCCTGACCACACCTCACTTTATCCCTTATGCCTTGGAAGTGGGTGAGCTGTCAGTGAACAGACACTACTCCATGAGGTAGCGACCTGGTAGGTTTCCCACAATGAGGTCCAGGTCCCATGCAGAGGTGGTGAGAGTGAAGACCTGGGGTGCACGTAGACCGCACCCTTAGGGGTAGCTTCCAGTCAAATTGGTCAATGGGTTCAACAGCAACTTAACAGCAGCCTCAGGATTCCTTGCTATACACCGGACTGGTGAGGGTCACTTTTGTACTTAAGGATTTAGCACAGTTGCGCATTAATTCTTTTTGGAGCCACCTAATACTACAAATATGTATAAGTAGAGGTAAGTACAAGGCAGGGGGTCTGAGGCAGTGGAGGCCTTTCATTAGAAGGGATATTATGAGAAATCAGCTCAGTATAATAACCCCCTTCCAGCCACAGTGTTTACTGCTGCCCCCGCTGGCAGTGGTGAGTACTGCAGGTCAGTCATATTGGCCCCTGTTCTGTTCTGGGATGAAGGGAGATATTTTGGACTTTATGGCGCAGTGATGACTCTCGGCTGTGAGAGATGCGGCTTGTCCTGGCCGGTCCTCGCCTCTTCCACCCTCCTCTGCCTTTTCACCGCTACATCCTGCTGTTTCCTGGGCTCGGCGCCAGATACTTTGTATAATGCTGAAGAACTGGTGCTGGAAATACAGAAAGTTCCTGTGTGACGGTTAAATGGCTCATTAATGTGTTTTTTATATTTATTCGGTTAATACATTGTGCTACACACTTCTCAGTTAATGCATCACATAATCCATGTAACGCGGCTGCAGGTTAATAGATACTATCACTTAAAGGGGATGTCAGCTCTTTACAATATCAAGGCAATCGTGATCGACGGGGGAACCTGGAAGCAGGAGTTCACTTCCCCTACAGCGCCTCTGCAGGAGAAGTAGAGTATTACATCATTCTCATCAATGCTGGATCTAATACTAGTATGTAGCCTCTCTACTATGGAGGTCACAGGGGATGAACTCTCTCTTAAAGGGATTCTTTCAGCTTTTATATCCAGACTGGTGGAAAGGATCCTTGAATTGGCGATTATAGTGTTTGGCAATAAATATTCTTTATTTCAACATTTTATGAACTCAGAACCCCGAATGGGATAATTGAATCAGTTTTGTAACCCACATAAGCCCCTTAAGAGGAAAATTTTAAACTATCGATGAGGCTGGGACTCATCTAACAAAGATGGTTTCCAGTTGCCACCCTACACAAAATACAATGCTTACCAGTAGCCACCACTAGAGGGAGCTCTCTGTAGACATATGTATACATCTCTTACTGAGAACATGAAAACAGCTAATGACCATCGCATCTATTATGGTGGTTTGTTACAAAGAAGCCCCGGGGCAAGAGAAGTTCTATCAGTGGAATTTTCTATTGTTCACATGAGACACGTAGAAGGCTTCATGCAGTGTAATACAGAGCAGGTAAGTCCCCAGAGCGGCGGCACAGATGAGAGACGTGCAGCAGATATTGCACATGGTGTTTACATGTCTTCCATCGGCTGGAATTGATTTCCCTCCATGTTGGAGCCGGAGCGGCGGACGCTTAGTATTCCGCCCTTGGAATGCGGCCGCCTCCAGGAACGCTCCGGCTGATTGAAAGCCGAGTCCGGAGTACGCCCCCCCCCCATCGCCATGATGAATGAGAATGATTTATCACCTCTCAAAATATAGACTGCAAATTTACTTTAAACATCGCTCTATTCTGTAATGAGATCATAAGGAAAAGACGTCCGGAGGTGGAATCTGCCGGAACAACGGGAGGAAGAACAAACAAAGGATAAAACCCGGGAACTGAACAACTGAAACTTATCCATTATCTCATATCTATCCTCCTCCTCCAGACTCCTCTGTCCTCCTCCAGACCCCTCAGTCCTCCTCCTCCAGACCCCTCTGTCCTCCTCCTCCTCCAGACTCCTCTGTCCTCCTCCTCCTCCAGACTCCTCTGTCCTCCTCCTCCTCCAGACTCCTCTGTCCTCCTCCTCCTCCAGACTCCTCTGTCCTCCTCCTCCTCCAGACTCCTCTGTCCTCCTCCTCCGCCAGACTTCTCTGTCCTCCTCCTCCACCAGACTCCTCTGTCCTCCTCCTCCTCCAGACTCCTCTGTCCTCCTCCTCCTCCAGACTCCTCTGTCCTCCTCCTCCGCCAGACTTCTCTGTCCTACTCCTCCGCCAGACTCCTCTGTCCTCCTCCTCCTCCAGACTCCTCTGTCCTCCTCCTCCTCCAGACTCCTCTGTCCTCCTCCTCTTCCAGACTCCTTTGTCCTCCTCCTCCTCCAGACTCCTCTGTCCATCTCCTCCTCCAGACTCCTCTGTCCTCCTCCTCCGCCAGACTCCTCTGTCCTCCTCCTCCGCCAGACTCCTCTGTCCTCCTCCTCCTCCAGACTCCTCTGTCCTCCTCCTCCTCCAGACTCCTCTGTCCTCCTCCTCCTCCAGACCCCTCTGTCCTCCTCCTCCTCCAGACTCCTCTGTCCTCCTCCTCCCTCCAGACTCCTCTGTCCTCCTCCTCCTCCAGACTCCTCTGTCCTCCTCCTCCTCCAGACCCCTCTGTCCTCCTCCTCCAGACTCCTCTGTCCTCCTCCAGACCCCTCAGTCCTCCTCCTCCAGACTCCTCTGTCCTCCTCCTCCTCCAGACTCCTCTGTCCTCCTCCTCCTCCAGACCCCTCTGTCCTCCTCCTCCAGACTCCTCTGTCCTCCTCCAGACCCCTCTGTCCTCCTCCTCCAGACTCCTCTGTCCTCCTCCTCCTCCAGACTCCTCTGTCCTCCTCCAGACTCCTCTGTCCTCCTCCTCCTCCAGACTCCTCTGTCCTCCTCCTCCTCCAGACTCCTCTGTCCTCCTCCTCCGCCAGACTCCTCTGTCCTCCTCCTCCTCCAGACTCCTCTGTCCTCCTCCTCCTCCAGACTCCACTGTCCTCCTCCTCCTCCAGACTCCTCTGTCCTCCTCCTCCTCCAGACTCCTCTGTCCTCCTCCTCCTCCAGACTCCTCTGTCCTCCTCCTCCGCCAGACTTCTCTGTCCTCCTCCTCCTCCAGACTCCTCTGTCTTCCTCCTCCTCCAGACTCCTCTGTCCTCCTCCTCCTCCAGACTCCTCTGTCCTCCTCCTCCTCCAGACTCCTCTGTCCTCCTCCTCCTCCAGACCCCTCTGTCCTCCTCCTCCTCCAGACTCCTCTGTCCTCCTCTGTCCTCCTCCTCCCTCCAGACTCCTCTGTCCTCCTCCTCCTCCAGACCCCTCTGTCCTCCTCCTCCAGACTCCTCTGTCCTCCTCCTCCTCCAGACCCCTCTGTCCTCCTCCTCCAGACTCCTCTGTCCTCCTCCAGACCCCTCAGTCCTCCTCCTCCATACCCCTCTGTCCTCCTCCTTCAGACTCCTCTGTCCTCCTCCTCCTCCTCCAGACTCCTCTGTCCTCCTCCTCCTCCAGACCCCTCTGTTCTCCTCCTCCAGACTCCTCTGTCCTCCTCCAGACCCCTCAGTCCTCCTCCTCCAGACCCCTCAGTCCTCCTCCTTCATACCCCTCTGCCCTCCTCCTCCTCCAGACTCCTCTGTCCTCCTCCTCCAGACACCTCTGTCCTCCTCCTCCTCCTCCAGACCCTTCTGTCCTCCTCCTCCTCCTCCTCCAGACCCCTCTGTCCTCCTCCTCCTCCTCCAGACCCCTCAGTCCTCCTCCTCCAGACCCCTCTGTCCTCCCCCTCCTCCAGACTCCTATGTCCTCCTCCTCCCGACTCCTCTGTCCTCCTCCTCCAGACCCCTCTGTCCTCCTCCTCCTCCTCCAGACCCCTCAGTCCTCCTCCTCCAGACTCCTCTGTCCTCCTCCTCCTCCTCCAGACCCCTCAGTCCTCCTCCTCCAGACTCCTCTGTCCTCCTCCTCCTCCAGACCCCTCTGCCCTCCTCCTCCTCCAGACTCCTCTGTCCTCCTCCTCCTCCCCCAGACCCTTCTGTCCTCCTCCTCCTCCAGACCCCTCTGTCCTCCTCCTCCTCCTCCAGACTCCTCTGTCCTCCTCCTCCTCCAGACCCCCCTGTCCTCCTCCTCCTCCTCCAGACCCCTCAGTCCTCCTCCTCCAGACTCCTCTGTCCTCCTCCTCCAGACCCCTCAGTCCTCCTCCTCCAGACTCCTCTGTCCTCCTCCTCCAGACCCCTCTGTCCTCCTCCTCCAGACCCCTCAGTCCTCCTCCTCCAGACTCCTCTGTCCTCCTCCTCCTCCAGACCCCTCTGTCCTCCTCCTCCTCCTCCTCCAGACCCTTCTGTCCTCCTCCTCCTCCAGACCCCTCTGTCCTCCTCCTCCAGACCCCTCAGTCCTCCTCCTCCAGACCCCTCAGTCCTCCTCCTCCAGACCCCTCTGTCCTCCTCCTCCTCCTCCAGACCCCTCAGTCCTCCTCCTCCAGACCCCTCAGTCCTCCTCCTCCAGATCCCTCAGTCCTCCTCCTCCAGACCCCTCTGTCCTCCTCCTCCAGACTCCTCTGTCCTCCTCCTCCAGACCCTTCTGTCCTCCTCCTCCAGACCCCTCTGTCCTCCTCCTCCAGACCCCTCAGTCCTCCTCCTCCAGACTCCTCTGTCCTCCTCCTCCAGACCCCTCAGTCCTCCTCCTCCAGACCCTTCAGTCCTCCTCCTCCAGACCCTTCAGTCCTCCTCCTCCAGACTCCTCTGTCCTCCTCCTCCAGACCCCTCGGTCCTCCTCCTCCAGACTCCTCGGTCCTCCTCCTCCAGACTCCTCGGTCCTCCTCCAGACTCCTCGGTCCTCCTCCTCCAGACTTCTCTGTCCTCCTCCTCAAGACTCCTCCAGACAGATTAAATTCTCCCCCTCCAGAAACCTTTGTCCTCCTCTAGACCCCTCTGTACTCCTTTCAGGTCTCTTGGTCCAGTATTCACCTGTTTTAGGGCTCGGACATCTCTTCTCTGTCCCATCTCCTGCTGCATGGCTGCAGACTAGGACAGGTTGTGTGGCTGTGTGATATCATCCTCAATTGGCCAACCATCCTGGGTCAAAGTGTGACGTGCGCCTGGGAAGTCTCCCGGCCACATTGCACTGTGACTGGCAATGGGATCGGCATCTTACAGACTCAGATGCTATTGATCTCTATCTCTTCAGTAATTGCACATGATCGGCCGCATGAGGTACTATTAGAAGTGGAAGGTCCCTCCTATGTTGCCACAGAACCACGTGTCTGGGCCTAACAGTCCACTGTTGGACCAGTTTGAACCTGTGTCTACCTATGTGTCTACATATCATCTCATATCTATTTATACATCCGATTCTTAGCCTCTTGGATGTTGGAGACATCAGATGATTTGGGGCAGGGCGTGGTCCTCTTCCCCGTGGCCCCCCGGTGGCGCTGCTGGTGTAGTGCAGGGTTGGCGGCTCAGGATGTTCCAGATAGTTTGTATCTATACTCAGGCCATGGATGACGCACACGCTGTGACCTGAATATTGCGCATATCTCCCGCCTCCACATACTGTATCTCCAGGCTACAGCGTTACTTTCTATCACCTGAATCCCGGGGATTTTTTTATACCTTATGACCGAAAACCACAGTTCATTTTTATGTTAATGGAAAATAGAAATATATTGTATCAAGAAAAAAAAATGCTGAATTTTAATTGGCCGCTTGCTGACTTCAATTAGATTAAAGCCAGCAGTGGTTTTCAATTTACGGGCGACTATAACACATTACATTTATATCATAGAGGTAGAAATTACTAAGCGATTAGTGAGAACTGTATGGCACCGGCTGAAGCGGATCCAACACCGCGCCATGGGGTCTTTATACACAGCGTTCTCAGCACTGCCACCTGGAGGCGCTCCAGAGCACATACACAAATAGCTCAGTGTGCAGCATCCATTACATCAGACTGAAATGTCATTATTCAATCGCGCCGATTTATTCCACATTTTACTCAAAATACACAAATTCCGAAATGAAATGCTCGCAAATGCTAGCACACGCGATTATTTGCCCCAATCCGCCACCTTCACGCCAGTGGGGTGTGAAGGGGGGGGGGGGGCACGGCTGGGAGTGGGCCGGCACGGGGCGTTATTGTCCCCACGCTGGGGCACTCGCTGACGCCCGCGACTTTTCATATGCCTTGCATAGAACAAAAGCTGCGCTTCCGTCTCTTGATGTATCGCACTGCGAATATGCAGCAGTGGGGCCATCATGGACAATGGGGCACAGTTATAATATGAAAGCCAGCGAAATTGCGCCACAATCCGATCGCATGCGACACAATCCTCAGTTAAATACCTGTCACAGCGCCGCAAATCCCGAAAAATCTCTAAAATCCGACGAAAGTGCGATCCGCAGGACCCTTAGTGAATAAGCCCCAGAGAGAATAAGAGGTTTCTATATATAAGTGAAGTATAACTGCCCAGGACGAGGCTTTGCTGACGTCTTTCTGATGATGAATCCAGATTAATATTATTTCGATTCAGCGACGAATATCGTTATAAATAGGATTTCTCGCACCTGTAATTCCACGTGAATATTTACGGAGCGTTTTAGACAAATAGCAGGGAGAACATTACTCACGTCTCGCCATCTGTGATTCCTCCTTATTATGTAACATGATACAAGTTTTCCACCTGAAATACTTTGTTAAAAATAAAGAACTTATAGT
>NW_027285601.1:0-37253 GCF_040894005.1 Engystomops pustulosus | reverse complement strand
AAAGTTTAACATTAGAGATGAGCGAGTATACTCATCCAAGCTTGATGCTCTTTCGAGTATTAGCGTACTTGAAACGGCTCATTGCTCGCACGAGTATCTCGCCGGTTCAAGATCGAGCATTTAATTAAGAAAAGACAGTGAAGAACAGTGAAGAATACAATGAAAACAGTGAACACAGTGAACACAGGATCATTTAAGTGAAGAACACACTGAAGAACACACTGAAGAACACGTTGCAGATGTTCCGTACATCTGCTAACTTATCCGAAGACACGAGTGCCAAACGGTGTTCTTAATTAAATTAAAAGTTCAACATTAAATTAATTAAAAGTTGAACATACTTTTTGGGATGTTTCCATGATAGTTTGTTAGAAATAGCTATTTCTGCAGGATTTATCTAAACAGCAGTCACCTAATTTATACCACAGACAGGATTACAATAGAGGATACAGTAACTCCTCCGTACAAAACACCATATTACATCTACCACTGTTTTTGTCTCATTATTGAAATGCTAGCAGTTTTGTTGCATGCATTCTATTTGCCAAGAGAATTTGCACTGGCAGTGTCAGTTATGGTGTACATCACTCCCACCTTCCTTTCACAATGGAAAATTTGACTTAAAGAACACCGGTCATGAAGTCTCTCATACACACAAAGGCTTCAGGTGGGCATGGCCGTTAAAACCAGAAAGCACATACATACAGGCAGCAAGCACCAGGAGTGTCACATCATTATATAGAATGCAGCCATGTTGATAGTAGTATCTCATACACACACAGGCTGCTGGGGGTGTGGCCTCCAGCACCAGCAAGTACATAGATGAGCCAGCACCAGGAGTGTCACATCATTATACAAGCTGTCAGTCATATGTATAGGAGTATCTCATACACATAGGCTGCAGGGGGCATGGCAGCCAGAACCAGGAGTGTCACATCACTATACAGACTGTCCGTCATGTGTATAGGAGTATCTCATACAAACAGGATGCAGGGGGCGTGTCTGCCAGCACCAGGAAGTACATAGAGGAGCCAGCACCAGGAGTGTCACATCACTATATAGGCTTTTAGTCATTTGTATATAAGTATCCCATACACACAGGCTTTAGGGGACATGGCCGCCAGCAACAGGAAGTACATAGAGGAGCCATCACAAGGAGGGTCACATAATTATACAGACTGTCATTCATGTGTATAGGAGTATCTTATACACACACAGGCTTCAGAGGGGGTTCCAGCACCAGGAAGTATATAGAGGAGCCAGCACCAGGAGTGTCACATCATTATACAGGCTGTCAGTCATGAATACAGGAGTATCTCATACACAAACAGGCTGTAGGGGGTGTGGCCGCCAGAACTAGGAAATACATAGAGGAGCCAGCACCAGGAGTATCACATCATTAAACAGGCTGTCAGTCATGTGTTTAAGAGTATCTCATACACACACACACACAGGATGTAGTGGGCATGGCTGCCAGCACCAGGAAGTACATAGATGAGCCAGCACCAGGAGTGTCACATTATATATTATTATACAGGCTGTCAGTCATGTGTATAGGAGTATCTTATACACACGCAGGATGCAGGGGGTGTGGGGGCCAGCACCAGGAAGTACATAGAGGAGCCAGCACAAGGAGTGTCACATCATTATACAGGCTGTAGGTCATGTGTATAGAAGTATCTCATACATACACAGGCTGCAGGTGGTGCCAGCATCAGGAAGTACATAGAGGAGCCAGCACCAGGAGTGTCACATCACTTTACAGGCTGTCCGTCATTTGTATATGAATATCTGATATACACAGGCAGCAGGGGGCATGGCCTCCAGAACCAGGAAGCATATAGAGGAGCCAGCACCAGGAAGGTCACATCATTACACAGGCTGTCAGTCATGTGTACAGGAATATCTCATACAAGCAACCTGCAGGGGGCATAGCATCCAGAACCAGGAAGTACATATAGGAGCCAGCACCAGGAGTGTCACATCACTATACAGGCTGTCAGTCATTTGTATATGAGTATCTCATACACACAGGCAGCAGGGGGCATGGCCTCCAGAACCAGGAAGCACATAGAGGAGCCAGCAACAGGAGTGCCACATCACTATACAGGCTGTCAGTCATGTGAATAGGAGTATCTCATGCACAAACACAGGATGCAGGGAGTGATGGCGCAAGCACCAGGAAGCACATAGATGAGCCAGCACAAGGAGTGTCACATCACTATACAGGCTGTAGGTCATGTGTATAGAAGTATCTCATACACACACAGGCTGCAGGTGGCGCCAGCACCAGGAAGTACATAGAGGAGCCAGCTCCAGGAGTGTCACATCTCTATACAGGCTGTCACTCATTTGTATATGAGTATCTCATACACACAGGCAGCAGGGGGCATGGCCTCCAGAACTAGGAAGCACATAGCGGAGCCAGCACCAGGTTTCTCACATCATTATACAGGCTGTCATTCATGTGTACAGGAGTATCTCATACACGCAATCTGCAGGGGGCATAGCAGCCAGAACTAGGAAGCACATGGGGGAGCCAGCACCAGGAGTGTCACGTCATTAAATATTAATTAAAATTACAAAATTAGAATAGATAAATGATTTTACTTTCATTGGCATTTAATATATTTTTGTTTCTAGTGAAAACAATGAATAGCACAAATAAAGTGTGTAGTGTGTGGCAGTACAAGTCATTGTAATGTCACAGGACTGTTTCAATATTTAACTATAGAAGTACACAAGTATTTTAGAATTTACCCTATGTTCTGATGAAGTCTCATGGCAAATGATGTTGGGGCAGCAGATGTAGGCAGGTGCTATATACTCCTATATACTAAACACAGTAAACAGTATGTAATGCATGTTCAGGCTATATTGCTATATACAGTGTATGTGTAAATAAATGCACTAATACAATACCATTCTGTGCATATATTTTATTGACATAATATTATTGTACAATTGCAGCTAGTAAACATAAAGCTGTAAGAAATAAATATGTATGCAGAACATAGATTTATTCTGTATTGAATAATTACAGATATCTAATGTTCCTAAATAAAGAATGTTTTCTACTGTGTAAAATCATAAAAGGGGTTAAAAATACTTCACCAGACAGAAGATTTTTACTGAGTCTCTAAGAAACAGCCAAACACCAGCTTGACATTTTGCATCCTTCACAACGAAGACAAAGGCGTGAAGAAATTCCCATGATTCCTTTCTGCATGCCTAACTATGAGCTCAGGTGCAGCAGCGTTTGCCCTGGACCGGCCTCATCAACATGAAGGGCGAACTCATCGTTTCTGCATCTTTTCTCGCCAGTGCTTGATTAATTGGCTCACAAATACGCAGACTGAATACCTAATACACCTCCTGTTCCTATTCTTTCCTCACAGCCGCTTGGCAAGATTTACATATACTTTATATTCCATAATTTAAAAAAAAATGCAAGCACATCTCAGTAATTTGATGTAATGACGACATGTCACCAAAAAGAGGAATTAGAAAAATCTGTAGGTATTTAATTTATTCTTGTTTTTTTTCCTCTAAGTAGATATCTCTTGGAAATACATTAATATTCATGTGCAAGAAAAGGAGAAATACACAGCAGAGGAAAATACCAAGGATTTAAAATAAGCTGAGGACATTTTTGAGAAATGCCTTTCAATGATAACATGAGATGATAGCCCGGCTTGGAAAAAACACATGCTTTTATTATGTAAAATATAGCATGAGTATATGCAGAATCACATTTCAATTTTTTTGGAGTATAATTCTTATGATTTCTAAAAGATGAATATTAGCATCAGGGTTATTAGAAAAGCTGTTAAAAGATTCATTAAGGCGTGTTTTAATCCATTTTTCAAAGCTGCAGTCTGTTTCGCTAAATTATAGCCGTAGCTGCAAAGCGCTGTATACCTGGAATGTAAAAAAGTTTTTGAATACTAGTTATCGATTATATGTGTTTTAAAGTAAAATACAGAGCACAACAGGTATGTGTGTATATGTTTTTTTCTTTCAAAAGTACAACAGAGTACAATAACAATTAACAGGCACACCTCTATCTATAAAGCCCATAAAGAGGAAGAATGCATGAGGAGATAGAGGCTCACACAGGCTGAAGCTGTCCCTCTCCTGGGACTCACCACACAATGCTAATCCATACTGGTCCTGTTAGACACTCCTTATGTACGTGCACTATAAGGGTTCCTACCCCATCGACAGAATAGAATACATTCTAGGCACTTATTTAAGTTAGAAATTAGTTTGCTTTATTTGTGCTGCCAATAAACAGTTTTGTAACGTTTCAGCAATGCCTCTTACCTTTGTCAAACTCCGACAAAATATATACAGTGTCAGCAAGATGGGATGGGGCAGATTTACCAAGTTGTCTGAAAGTCAGAATATTCCTAGTTGCCTATGCAACCAATTACAGCTCAGCTTTCATTTTACCAATGCTCATAAATATTTTAGAGGGGTGATTGGTTGCCATGGGCAACTAAGAATATTCTGACTTTTAGACAGCTTGATAACTCTGCCCCATAGGGGCTCATTTACTAAGGGTCCGAACACCGCACTTTCTTTGGGTTTCCCGAATATTTCATATTTGTGCTGAATTTCCCATGGATTTTGGCGCACGTGTTCGGATTGTGGTGCATCGGCGCCAGCTTTCACGTGACCGAAATTCGGGGGCATAGCCGTTGGACAACGAATACCAATTATCCAGGAAAATTAAAGAAACACAAGACCTGCTTTAAAACAAATATATTAAGCCTATATCCAGACCTCATAAAGACCATCTAATTAAGTAGACAACAATTTTTGACAAAATATATGTTTTACTAATATACACAAAATTTACAAACGTATGATCACCAAGATAAAAACCAGCCATTAAAATAATCCCTGGTGGACTAAAAAAATCCGTTGGACAACCCAACGGATTCGGAAAAAACGCGGAATTTAAAAAGTGATTTGTGTCGCAAGATCAAGCACTTATATGCCCCGGAAGAAGAAGGTGAACTCCGGCGGACCTCGGCGCAGCAGCGACATCTGCTGGATATCAGGCACACAACCTTAGTGAATCCCGACAGACCCAAATCCTCGGCGGACAACGCACCGCGGGATCGCGACTGGAACGGGTAAGTAAATGTGCCCCATTGGGGCACATTTACTTACCCGGTCCATTCGCGATCCAGCTGCGCGTTATATGCGCTGGATTCGGGTCCGGCCGGGATTTATTACGGTAGTTCCTCCGCCGTCCATCAGATGTCGCTGCTGCGCTGAAGAGCATCGGAACGTACTGGAATACACCGAGCCGGGCTGAGTGATGGTAAGTGCAATTTTCGCGACACATTTTTTTTTTTATGCGGCGTTTTTCCCGAATCCGTTGTGTTTTCGTTCGGCCACATCCCTCCCCCGGATTTCCGTCGCGTGCATGCCGGCGCCGATGCGCCACAATCCGATCGCGTGCGCCAAAATCTCGGGGCAATTCATGGAAAATTGGCGCAAATCTGAAATATTCGGGTAACACGTCGGGAAAACGCAAATCGGGTCCTTAGTAAATGACCCCCATTGTATTCAAAGAGTCCATCCTGAAAGTCTCATTGGTGGTGCTGAAGTATTTACTACATCTTTGGTTAGACTCCAGTAATCTGGATGAAATGTACTCTTAAGGAGATATGACAAAAAAAGGGAGTAATATGTATCTTAAAAGAAGGGATCGAGCTTACCATGAGCGGCTTTGAGAGAGCATGTACTCACTGTGTGGGGAGCACATCTGTGCTGAATGAAATGCGCTGCCTGAATACTGAGAATGCAACCATGTATATAAGGAGAAAGTCGCATCTCCAAGAGGTAGCATGGCCAATGAGAGAGAAAGGGGTGTGTACTGAGCATACGTAGCCAATGAAAGAGAGAGGGGAGTGTATGAAGCATGAGTAGACTTCGGTAATCTCCAGATGGGATTGATATTCTCAGATTGGCATAGTAGGACTTTACGCCTCTGCACTCGGTACTACATATAGCGCGGTGCGCATGTGGTGCAGGGATAACGCATATTTATATTCAATCTGTGTGAGATCTAGTGTATGGGCATAAGTTGTACGAGATAAGATGTATAACATATGTATTGGAATTGATAGTATAGGATATACTGATGCTAAAATAATTTTGTCAAATGTGACCTATTTTTGGGATAAGTGGGGATAAGACTAGTATAGCGTGGCTGAATATAATGTACATGTAATCCGGTGATATCAGATGGATTGGATGCTGCAATGTATAAAAGTGAATATATGATGCTCGGGATGTTAAATTTTAGTGAGTCCCAATATGAGTGTAAACAGGTGTAGTATGATGGGATGTGGTGGATATATAATGTGGAGATGATGGGAGAAATAGATCATCTGTTGTGAGTGATATGAAAAGTGTGACTAAAAGATCAGAGGTAAAGAAGAACTTCTGGTGGCTCACAGGACCTCAATGTCTATCAACAATTCTGAAATAAAATGAATAATTTTAGTAAAATGCAAGAATACCATGATACATTATGAGACTCAATGGCCCACATTTACTAAGGGGAGTGCACCAGTTTTCTGTCAGACTTTGCACGTTCTTTTCAGTGCAACCTGCTTGCACGTGTATTTAAGAAGAGTTTGAGACACATTTCTGGTGAACGCAACAAAACTGTGTCACACGCTGAACTATACCCAACGCGACACAAAATTCTTCATTGAAATGTTGCTGAGTCGAACCATGTGTTACAGTTTACATGCAAAGTATGAGAGAATTGTGTTGCACGCCCTGTGTTAGAGGTGCACCAAAAAAAAGTGGTGGATTCTATAGGGGCCGTGAAGGGAGCGCCAGATTCATGAAGAATGTGATGCAATTTGAACTGTTCTTAGTAAATGTGCCCCAATATTCAAAGGAAACTGTGTAGAATACTCCCTATGGTTCGAGGCTCCTCAGGGTATGGATCCAATAGGCCTCTCTTTGTTTGAGTAACTTGATTCTATTGCCTCCTCCATGAGGTCTTGGGACTTCTTCCAAGACCTGATTTTTAAGCTGAGAGGGATTGTGTCTTGCCTGATTGAAATGTTGTGGGACTGGTAACCGCAAATTGCTGGTATGAATTGTTGATTTGTGTTTGCTAATCCTTGTCCCTACTAAGTGACCTCCGGGCCGGACTTTGAATACAGTACCTTCATGCCATCTTGTACAAATCATTTGATGGAACTGTGTATGTTTATCAACATGTATGATTCTATTCACAATGCAACAATCTTTCTGTTTGTCGCATACTTTCCAAAAAAGTTTTGGTACATTATGCACATATGCTGACTCTATGTATGTATGTATATATTTTGTTGCAGTTTTCAAAGGCAAGACACATTGTCAAAATGTTACAAAAGAGTTAATTTCCCCACAAATAAAGCAAACTAATTTGTCACTTCATTAAGTGCCTATAATTTCTATTATTCACCAGACAATGCTGACAGAGAGTCAGGTAATGTAAAATAAACTTATATAAAGTACTCAAATGATCCAGAATCCTGACAGAGGCATTTTTAAAATCAGCATAGCGTAGGCAATTGGAACCTGTCAACACCTATTAATGACAATCTTAGTGACATGTTTACCATAAAGAAAATCTATCGTTCACAATGATCCAAATCATCTTCTGATCAATCCAGGTATGTATTTTATATTCCTTTCAACAGTTGTTATAGCACTGAAAATGCACTTTTAAAAAGATGCAAATGACTTTAAAGGGCTTTAGGGGTGTTAACAGAACTCTTCTGGGCTCCTGTTCTAGGGCATAATTATCTGGACATCAGATATGCCCATTGCTTTCTCCAGTCTAACTGCTAATAATGATCTCAGCCCTCTTCTATAATCAGTAGTTATATCTAAAGAGTGAAGGAGGTAGAGGGTTGATTATGCCCTAGAGCCAAATTCCAGAAGGGCTCTGTTATTGCCTCCAAAGCACTAAATTCATTTACATATTTTTAAAAGTTATTTTTTTTTACGGGGGGGGGGGGGGGAGTTCTGTAAGGATAGTGGAAAGGAAAATAAAAGGCTTGCCTGAATTTTGACAGAACATAATCCACAATAATGTATGGCTCATTGTGAATGATTTCCTTAAAGGGGGTTTTCCACTTTACCTCATGTAATGTGTGTTAGTGTGGGGGGGCAGGTTATTAGGTAATTTAACAACATACATATATTAAATATTTTGCACTACTTACTCAACATGTAAAGTGAAGCCTCCTATCCTTTACCTCATCAGTCAGACGATCCAGACCATAGAATGGATGCACATGGAGGGTCATGTTATCTCTATCTGTCCATTAGCATTTTCCCTCCTATGACCTTATGCAGGTATCATGAATATAAAATATTAGGCAGAGGTCTAGGAAAACTGGGTGTTCGGAGCAGCATTGAGTTTAAAAGGGCCTGAAAGCAGTTCTTCATCAATTAGAGGGAGGAACTGCTAATCTATATTGATAGATAAATATAATCCAGGCCACTTATCTCTTGGCGGCTTTAGTGCCTCTGATGTTGTTTTAGAACTTAGAGTTTACCATTGTGCCATTAACCAATTGGTACCTGGTCCAGGGTATTTTCTCAGAAAATGCAATGCTCATGCCTGTAGATGATGATGTGGGGTAAAAGCTGTAAAACCATGTTGTATAATTATGATGTCATAATGCTGGGAATTCGAAATGCTATCTTTGGATTTTTTCAAGCACTGCCAGAATCTTTACTCTTCATCCTTGACTCATCCAACCTTTGTATGTTTTATGAGAATAATTTACACCCACTGCTAATTTGAATCAATGTGGATCTGATTTGTATGGTTCAGTGCATCCAAATACAATTTCACAAGTACAAAATATGGTGTGTGAACCAAATAACCAATACATAAAAAAGTTATTGATCTTGGGATGTGATAATGCGTTCTATTTAAGGCCAAAACAGGTCTGGACTGGAAATCACTAATTTTTAGATGCACTTTTACTCTCCCATACTATGGGGTAAATCTTTTGCATTTAATAGGCTGAATACAGGGGTTTTCTGAGCTATG
Source organism: Engystomops pustulosus (assembly GCF_040894005.1). Lineage (NCBI taxonomy): Eukaryota > Metazoa > Chordata > Amphibia > Anura > Leptodactylidae > Engystomops > Engystomops pustulosus. Next base: position 28,162 of record NW_027285601.1, on the reverse strand, counting down.
GTTAGAGCAAAATGTCTTGGTTAAAAAAAACTGTTTCAAATCAATGTGAAAGAGCTAATTTACCATGGCACAGTTGAAAAGAATTATGGGGCACTATTGCACTATTAGTCGGGAAATTTAGGAAGTAAATTAGTGAGCACTATGACATTATGGGGGCTCTCTGACTGGCATTAAAGGAAGAAAAAGCACAGTATAACTATATTTGTATCATATCTCCTGCAGAAAATGCTGGCATATTACAGATTGTAAATGTGCTGTGAATATATGTTTTTCTTCTGCTTTTTGGTTGTAATTATGGGTGTGTCTTATGGCTAGGGAACTCCTATAGTCCGATACACTCCCAGCTATTAAAAACAATTCAGATCATCATTAGTTAATGATTATTATTATCAGGAATATGTTATGTGTTGTTCAATTTGCATCAAAGTACAGCCAGTTGTTTATATTTCTGAACATTGAATAACCCTGTTCGAACCATGAGGGGCTTTGGTGGACCATTATCAGCATTAAATAAATAAATATATTTCTAGTTAACTTGAATCGGTGATCATTGATTCAATCGGTGACAGCATGGTTGATTGTCCACCTATTTCCTTTCAATAATATGGTAAATGAGAATTTTCACATTACCTAAAGTTCTGCAGTCTTATTTGTAACTGATAGAGGTACAATTCTCCCTATATTTTCCAAATATAGCATTTACATGTGCAGATGGGAGGAACTATATATTAGGCAAATTCAGCAGATACTGTATATTGATGATCTCATTTTGTTGGCATGACTCCAATCTTTCCTCAACTTGGTTTCTTGTTTTTGTAGAGTATATAAACTATGTATATTGAAATAAGGGAAGTGTGTCAGCAGTTTTAACTACTGACAGTGCTAGGAAGGAGCCCTAGAAAGCTGTTTCATCATACCTTTGTGTACATAGTTGGTAGAAGCATGTAGTCTTCATTCTAAAGATCTGTTCTCCACACTGAGCTGCCTTACAGCTCATCCTTTCTGCTTCTAGTATCCAAACAGGAAAACTGACAGCTCTTTTACATGCTTATATCTTACCCTCATGGTACACCCTGCCTGTGCTTGGACCTACTTACCTTTTGACATAGGCTTCTGACAGGTTATAAAGTGAGGGGTGCTTCACTTGTTTATTATACTCTTGTTTTGCATGTTGACTTTTTTGCTTACAAAATTTGTTTACATTAACGCCATGCAAATTTCTAACAGCCAAAGGGGGTTTGTGATTTTTACTGTATTGTACTCACCTCACCGAGTCGTGTACAGTGTGCTTCATTGCACCTTTTAAGTGTTTTTATGTTTTTGAGGTCTTGTGTCGTTATATTTGTTCTAATAAAGATTGCTATTAATATTGACAATTCCTGCACTGGTATGACATTCTATCTTTCTTTCTCGCTATATGTATTATTATAGCATCTTTGGCCTAAATATAACATAACTTGGGGGAATCTATGAGCAATATGACATTACACATATCCTAGGTAGAACATTACCAATGAAAAAAGGCAAAAAAATGCCTTCCTACACAGCCCCTGTCCCTGTAGTTAGTAGTAAAACGGTGTATGATTTGCCAAAAGTATTCTGCTCAGCTTACATTTTCCATCTTTATGCTTATAATTTGGAAAATAATGGGAGATCAGCGGGTGCTTTATCCTCAGCACACACCTGGGGAATTCTGTGAGAGGTGTAGTTTCCATAATGGGGTCACATTCTAGAGTTTCCACTTTACAGGAACTTCAGAGGTTTACTCAAGTCATAATCTCATCTACAAATTAAACTGTCAAAATCTGCCTTAAAATAATCAAATAAAGGTCCTTCCCTCCTGTGCCATGTTGTGCCAGTTATTAAGGGGTATTGTGAGCACTTTGAACCTGCAATATACCCTAAAGCATTGCAGAAACATTTCCAAAAATTAATGCGCAACTGACAAAAGAATGTCTAAAATGCTATATGGTCTTTTACTCCTTAGCAGGGCAGTTTGTAGGTACTTTGTTGTACAGGGCAAATCTCATAAAATTGCAATTGGGCAGATTAACTTACCTGGTCCTGTCGGGATCCCGCGGTGCATTGTCCGACTAGGATTCGGGTCAGGCGCGATTCACTAAGATTGTGCGCCAGAATTCCTGCATCCGTTGCTTCCCCACCAAGGTCCACTGGAGTTCACCTGCTTCTTCCCGGTGCATGTGAGTGCTTGATCTTGCGACACAATTGCGTTTTTAAATTCTGCAGTTTGTCCGAATCCGTTTGTCCGACAGCCCGCCCCCTGATTTCTGTTGCGTGCAAGCTGGCGCCGATGCGCCAAAATCCGATCATGTGAGCCAAAATCCCGGGGGAATTTGGCGCAAAATGGAAGTCACCGGGAAACCCCACGAAAATGCGTCCAACGGACCCTTAGTAAATAAGCCCCATAGTTCCCTGATTTTAGCATAGACAGCTCTACTACCAAATGAAAAATATTTGAGATATGCATTTATTTATGGATTATAGTGTGTGCAGCACTATCCCACAAACTTACCTTAGACATTGGGGTAATTAATTCTAACATATACAGAGTCCCCCTTAAATTAAAACATACAGTGTCTTTCAAATTATAATATTGTGCTTTTCATGAATTATTATAATAGCAATTTACATATATACTTCACCAGAATAAAGCTTATACATAAATGCAGCACCAGTATGGAGTTCAATGCATAAATACAATGTCCCATCCCTACATACATATACATAGTATCCCAAATGATTTCATATATGTACAGAGCCCATTAATATACATGTATACAGTACCCCATAAAAATGAATACATGCAACCACCCCCCTTTTAATACTGTTTACTCTGTAATAAATATAGATTGATTCTGTGCCTTTCCTATTATGTATTTCCCAGCACATGTCCCCAGCATATAGATAGCTAACCCCAGTACACTTCCCGAGTATATAGAAAGGGATCCCCAGCACACACCGCCAGCATACAGATAGGTAGATCCAGCATATGCCCCCAGTATATAGATCAGTAGCCCCCCCCACCTCCCGGTGTACAGATAGGTTACCATCCAGCCATGTCTCGCTGATACCCACTGTATCGTATTTTCCCTCCAACATTAAGAGTTCTAGTTCCTCCAAGTGTAGTTTCCCCTCCCCCCCTGGTCTCTAGTTTAAAAACTCCTTCAACCTTCTAGCCATATTTCCCCCCAAAACAGCAGTACCCTCCCTATTGTGATTCTGCTCATCCCTGGTGTAGAGCCAGTAGCTGACAGCAAAGTAAGCCCACTTGAACCCAAACCCCTCTTTCCTACGCCAACATTTGAGCTGCTTGTTTAGCTCCCTAATCTCTTACTGCCTTTTTGGCTTCCTTTGAGGTCCTTTGAGCTTATGACCTAAGTTCCTGAAATCATTTTTAAGGACCTACCACCTACCTCTTATTTTGCCATTAGTGCCAATGTGATCCATGCCTGATCCTCACCAGCTCATTCAAGTAATTGATCAGCCTGATCTGCAACATTCCAAACACAACAATCTCTTAAAAAATAAAACATTTAGAGTGTTGGAAATGGAGAACTTTTTCAAATTACCACCAATTTTCCATTTTTTTGATAAATAAATGCAAACCATATAATCTAAATTTTTCAACTAATATAACATCTCTAATGCACCTGGATATGTAAAAGCATTCAAAAGTTGTAACTACTTATAGTGACTTGTCACATTCTAAAAATAGGGCTTGGACAGGAAGAGAAAAACTAAATATCTCTTCTGCAGCCTGAAATACATAGCCAGCCATGTAAAAAAAAAAATGTTTCATGCAATTTTAGGATCAGTATCTTGATGTGTTCCCCTTCTGCAACTTTTATCATACAGCTATCAAATTTAAAAAAAAAAAGTTAAATTAACAAATATATATGAGCTATTCAGACGCATATGGACATATTTACTAAGGGCTTTGTGGCAGACTTTATACGTTCTTTTAGGTGCAAACTGCTTGCACTGGTTTTTAAAGGACATTAATTGAGTTATTGGACCGCTGCCCTCATTTTTAGCATTCACTGTAGGCTGCTGTATGTTTTTCTCCCTAGCTGGTGAATTTCCCTCTTTATATCCAATTTATAAATGTATTCAGTATATTGTGACAGAGGGTCCTATCCCATTATTTAGTTGTATATATATTTAACACAAAAAGTTGTCTAATGGGTTGGAATTATTTATTTAATCAATATTTTACCATTGACTTCCTTCTCATTCTATAATTCTTAAGGCTGAGCACTATTTTACATTTTTATTACACTTTGAAAACTTGCCTGACAACATCATTGTGACCAAGCTGTTTGAGTTTATTGGGAGCAGATACTAAATGTAGGCATGTGGTCAGGGCAAACAGGTGTCCAGATGTCCCAGTTTTATTGTTCTCCAACCAGACTATTAGGTTCCTTCATTACTTTGATACAAAATAGAAAAATTACAACTCAAATAACCTCTATACGAAAAAGACTCCCTGCTTTCAGGGGCAGTCAAGTCCAGAATATGTACCATACAGTTCAGAAGTAGTTTATGATTCTTTATTTCAGCATATAGCAAGACATCCATAGGTTGGATCATGCATACTTTCCTTTGCCTTCATTACTTACCTCTGTCAAGCGAGGTGACTTTCCATTTGGGAGTGTGACAAAACAGCACCTGAATAAGTTTCTCCTTTCAATTTATGAGACCATATGTTCTAATGTTAAAGAAGTACATAAGGATTTTGTAACATTTTGAAATACCTTTTTAGTACTTGGGGTACAATATATAAGACACTGGGGCAGATTTATCAAGTGTCTGAAAGTCAGAATATTTCTAGTTGCCCATGGCAACCAATCACAGCTCAGCTTTCATTTTATCAGTGCTCATGAATATTTTAAAGGGGAGCTGTCATTGGTTGCCATGGGCAACTAGAAATATTCTGACTTTCAGACAGCTTGATAAATCTGCCCCACTGAATTCTGAGTTTACGTGTGGGAGGTGCTGAATTTTGACTGAGTATGCTTGATCTGTGGAAACAAATGTATTATTATGCCATTAATAGTTCAGACATGCCAATCCTTTGGTTTGTTATTCAGCTGGACTAAGGTCAAGAACATAGGCTACATACAGTAGGTATTGTATTTTCAGCATTCAATGCTAAAAAGATTTGTTTCAAGTAAAAAATAATATTCCAGGATAGATAGGATGGATGGCAGGATGAGTAAACTTGAGAGTGAAAAAGGGCAGCAGACAAAAGGCAGTCCTTTATTAGGGGATACACAAGAAATGAATACTCTAGCTGAGTCCACAATTTTGAATACTCACCGTCCCATAATATTTTATCAGTCAAGAATAGTTGCTCTTTGATACTGGATAATAAAGGGGCAATATACACTCACCGGCCACTTTATTAGGTACACCATGCTAGTAACGGGTTGGACCCCCTTTTGCCTTCAGAACTGCCTCAATTCTTCGTGGCATAGATTCAACAAGGTGCTGGAAGCATTCCTCAGAGATTTTGGTCCATATTGACATGATGGCATCACACAGTTGCGGCAGATTTGTCGGCTGCACATCCATGATGCGAATCTCCCGTTCCACCACATCCCAAAGATGCTCTATTGGATTGAGATCTGGTGACTGTGGAGGCCATTTGAGTACAGTGAACTCATTGTCATTAGAGATGAGCGAGCACTAAAATGCTTGGGTACTCGTTATTCGAGACAAACTTTTCCCGATGCTCGAGTGCTCGTCTCGAATAACGAGCCCCATTGAAGTCAATGGGAGACTCGAGCATTTTTCAAGGCGACCAAGGCTCTGCACAGGGAAGCTTGGCCAAACACCTGGGAACCTCAGAAAAGGATGGAAACACCACGGAAATGGACAGGAAACAGCAGGGGCAGCATGCATGGATGCCTCTGAGGCTGCTTAATCGCAAAATTATGCCAAAATTATGGGCAACAGCATGGCCATGACAGAGTGACAGAATGAAGCTAGATAGCATCTAAAACATCCAATAATTGACCCTGACACTATAGGGGACGGCATGCAGAGGCAGCGGCAGCAGGCTAGAGAGTGTCATGGCGACATACCCTAAATGGACTCAGGCTTCAAACCAATGGGTGGCAGAGAGGAACCAAAGGAGGTGAGCAAGAAGCGCTCAAATAATATCGGTACATGATAAAAGTTTGCCAGTATATTTTGTGGATTACACAGCAGGGTGGCGACAAAGTTAACAACTTTGATGTGGAATCCATGAAAACAACCCAAATTTCTGCCTGACACACCTCGTTTGATAAGGGGACGATGTATGGAGGCAGCTATATGGACGACTTTTGGAGGTAGCAATGGAGACAACGTGTGGAGGCTGCTATGGAGACAATTTAATTTGGATAGTGTCTGTATGTGGCAGTCCAAAAAAGTTTTCAAACCAGAGGAGCAGGTAGGTGGCCCTCCAGAAAAATGGAATAGATTGAGTGCCTGTATGTGGCAGTCCAAAAAAGTTTTCAAACCAGAGGAGCAGGTAGGTGGCCCTCCAGAAAAATGAAATAGATTGAGTGCCTGTATGTGGCAGTCCAAAAAAGTTTTCAAACCAGAGGAGCAGGTAGGTGGCCCTCCAGAAAAATGGAATAGATTGAGTGCCTGTATGTGGCACTCCCAAAAATTGTTTAAAACAGAGGACCGGGTAGGTGGCCCTCCAGAAAAATTAAATGCATAAAGTACTATAGCTAGAGCCAGTGGGCCCTGTCAAAAAATAGCCAGTTTCCTCTGCTTTAGTGTACAAAGAGGAGGAGAAGGAGGAAAATGAGGAGGAGGAGGAGTGCATAAATTATTCAGGTTGAGCTTCCTTCACCTGGTGGAGATTGGAAATTATGAGAAATCCAGGCTTTATTCATCTTAATAAGCGTCAGCCTGTCAGCGCTGTCAGTCGACAGGCGTGTACGCTTATCGGTGATGATGCCACCAGCTGCACTGAAAACCCGCTCGGACAAGACGCTAGCGGCAGGGCAGGCAAGAACCTCCAAGGCGTACAGCGCCAGTTCGTGCCACATGTCCAGCTTTGAAACCCAGTAGTTGTAGGGAGCTGTGTGATCATTTAGGACGATGGTATGGTCAGCTACGTACTCCCTCACCATCTTTCTGTAAAGATCAGCCCTACTCTGCCGAGACTGGGGACAGGTGACAGTGTCTTGCTGGGGTGACATAAAGCTGGCAAAAGCCTTGTAAAGCGTACCCTTGCCAGTGCTGGACAAGCTGCCTGCTCGCCTACTCTCCCTCGCTACTTGTCCCGCAGAACTACGCACTCTGCCGCTAGCGCTGTCAGAAGGGAAATACTGTTTCAGCTTGTGCACCAGGGCCTGCTGGTATTCATGCATTCTCACACTCCTTTCCTCTGCAGGGATGAGAGTGGAAAGACTTTGCTTGTACCGTGGGTCCAGGAGAGTGAACACCCAGTAATCGGTGCTGGAATAAATTCTTTGAACGCGAGGGTCACGGGATAGGCAGCCTAGCATGAAATCTGCCATATGCGCCAGAGTACCAACGCGTAAGAATTCACTCCCCTCACTGGCCTGACTGTCCATTTCCTCCTCCTCCAACTCCTCCAACTCCTCTTCTTCTGCCCATACACGCTGAACAGTGAAGGACTCAACAATGGTCCCCTCTTGTGTCTCGCCAACATTCTCCTCCTCTTCCTCCTCATCCTCCTCCACCTCCACCTCCTCCGATATGCGCTGAGAAACAGACCTGAGGGTGCTTTGGCTATCAACAAGGGAATCTTCTTCCCCCGTCTCTTGTGACGAGCGCAAAGCTTCCGACTTAATGCTGATCAGAGAGTTTTTCAACAGGCCAAGCAGCGGGATGGTGAGGCTGATGATGGCGGCATCGCCACTGACCATCTGTGTTGACTCCTCAAAGTTACTCAGCACCTGACAGATATCAGACATCCACGTCCACTCCTCATTGTAGACTTGAGGAAGCTGACTGACCTGACTACCAGTTCTGGTGGAAGTTGACATCTGGCAGTCTACAATCGCTCGGCGCTGCTGGTAAACTCTGGATAACATGGTCAGTGTTGAATTCCACCTCGTGGGCACGTCGCACAACAGTCGGTGAGCGGGCAGTTGGAGGCGGCGCTGCGCTGCCCTGAGAGTGGCAGCATCTGTGCTGGACTTCCTGAAATGCGCACAGATGCGGCGCACCTTCGTGAGCAAATCAGACAGATTGGGGTATGTCTTGAGGAAACGCTGAACTATCAGATTTAACACATGGGCCAGGCATGGCACATGTGTCAGTCTGCCGAGTTGCAGAGCCGCCACCAGGTTACGGCCGTTGTCACACACAACCATGCCTGGCTTCAGGTTCAGCGGTGCCAGCCACAGATCAGTCTGCGCCGTGATGCCCTGTAATAGCTCTTGGGCGGTGTGCCTTTTATCGCCTAGGCTCAGCAGCTTGAGCACCGCCTGCTGTCGCTTAGCGACGGCACTGCTGCTGTGCCTAGAGCTACCGACTGATGGCGCCGTGCCCACGGATGGTAGTTCGGAGGAGGAGGTGGAGGAGGGGTGGGAGGAGGAGGAGGCATAGTAGGCCTGAAACACCTGGACCGAGGTAGGCCCCGCAATCCTCGGCGTCGGCAGTATATGACCAGCCGCAGGGTCAGACTCGCTCCCAGCCTCCACCAAGTTAACCCAATGTGCCGTCAGCGATATATAGTGGCCCTGCCCGGCAGCACTCGTCCACGTGTCCGTGGTCAGGTGGACCTTGTCAGAAACGGCGTTGGTCAGGGCACGGATGATGTTGTCTGACACGTGCTGGTGCAGGGCTGGGACGGCACATCGGGAAAAGTAGTGGCGGCTGGGGACCGAATACCGAGGGGCGGCCGCCGCCATGAGGTTGCGAAAGGCCTCGGTCTCTACTAGCCTATAGGGCAGCATCTCCAGGCTAAGCAATCTGGAGATGTGCACATTAAGGGCTTGGGCGTGCGGGTGGGTTGCACTATATTTGCGTTTCCGCTCCAGCGTCTTGGGTATGGAGAGCTGAACGCTGGTGGATGCTGTGGAGGATCGTGGAGGCGACGATGGGGTTTTTGTGGCAGGGTCCTTGGCAGGGGGCTGACTATCAGCTGACACAGGGGAAGGAGCAGTGGTGTGCACGGCCGGAGGTGAACGGGCTCTTTGCCACTGAGTGGGGTGTTTAGCATTCATATGCCTGCGCATACTGGTGGTAGTTAAGCTAGTAGTGGTGGAACCCCTGCTGAGCCTGGTTTGGCAAATGTTGCACACCACAGTCCGTCGGTCATCCGGTGTTTCCTTAAAGAACCTCCAGACTTCTGAAGATCTAGCCCTCGCCGCAAGAGCCCTCGCCACGGGAGCTTCACTAGTTGACACATTTGGCGCTGATGCACCAGCTCTGGCCCTGCCTCTCCGTCTGTGTTCACCCGGCCTCTCAACCCAGCTTGGGTCTGTCACCTCATCATCCTCCGATCCCTCAGTCTGCTCCCCCCTCGGACTTCCTGCCCTGACAACAACTTCCCCACTGTCTGACAACCGTGTCTCCTCATCGTCGGACACCTCTTTACACACTTCCACTACGTCAAGAAGGTCATCATCACCCACAGACTGTGACTGGTGGAAAACCTGGGCATCGGAAAATTGCTCAGCAGCAACCGGACAAGTGGTTTGTGACTGTGGGAAGGGTCCAGAAAACAGTTCCTCAGAGTATGCCGGTTCAAATGCCAAATTTTCCTGGGAGGGGGCAGACTGGGGGGGAGGAGGCTGAGGTGCAGGAGCTGGAGGAGTGCCGATTTCGGTGACATGGGTGGACTGCGTGGAAGACTGACTGGTGGACAAATTGCTCGAAGCATTGTCAGCAATCCACGACATCACCTGTTCGCACTGTTCTGGCCTCAACAGTGCTCTACCACGAGTCCCAGTAACTTCAGACATGAACCTAGGGAGTGTAGCTCTGCGGCGTTCCCCTGCTCCCTCATAAGTAGGTGGTGTCTCACCCCGCCCAGGACCACGGCCTCTGACCCCTGCAGTAGTTGGACGCCCACGTCCCCGCCCTCGTCCTCTACCCCTAGCCCTCGGGTTAAACATTTTTAAAATGAGAGTTATAACTTTAATTTTTTTTTAACTTTTTTTTGTGTTTTTTGTTTTTTTTTGTGTTTTTGAGTTTTTAAAAACAAACAATGCTATCCTATAGCTATGGCTATTTTCTAGCCAAGTATGAAAGCACACTACTATGCCAGATGAGATGACACTGAGTTATTAAACAAAATAAACGTAAAATAAAAAAGGACAAATGGCAGACTGTGCCTAATTGAAATCCAACCCCTACTAAATTTTCCCACTTCGGTCTTTGCAATGGATATGTGCGTCACTAAGCGCAAAACACAGCGGTCGCAAGTCTCACTACAAATTGCTCACAATTGGCTAGTAGATGCACTGCAGCAAGTACAGCCACCAGCAGATCAACCAGAAATCAAATATATAACGCTACTGTAGGCGCAAGTAAGCCGTTTGGATTCTCCTATGGCTATTTTCTAGCCAAGTATGAAAGCACACTAATATGCCAGATGAGATGACACTGAGTTATTAAACAAAATAAACGTAAAATAAAAAAGGACAAATGGCAGACTGTGCCTAATTGAAATCCAACCCCTACTAAATTTTCCCACTTCGGTCTTTGCAATGGATATGTGCGTCACTAAGCGCAAAACACAGCGGTCGCAAGTCTCACTACAAATTGCTCACAATTGGCTAGTAGATGCACTGCAGCAAGTACAGCCACCAGCAGATCAACCAGAAATCAAATATATAACGCTACTGTAGGCGCAAGTAAGCCGTTTGGATTCTCCTATGGCTATTTTCTAGCCAAGTATGAAAGCACACTAATATGCCAGATGAGATGACACTGAGTTATTAAACAAAATAAACGTAAAATAAAAAAGGACAAATGGCAGACTGTGCCTAATTGAAATCCAACCCCTACAAAATTTTCCCACTTCGGTCTTTGCAATGGATATGTGCGTCACTAAGCGCAAAACACAGCGGTCGCAAGTCTCACTACAAATTGCTCACAATTGGCTAGTAGATGCACTGCAGCAAGTACAGCCACCAGCAGATCAACCAGAAATCAAATATATAACGCTACTGTAGGCGCAAGTAAGCCGTTTGGATTCTCCTATGGCTATTTTCTAGCCAAGTATGAAAGCACACTAATATGCCAGATGAGATGACACTGAGTTATTAAACAAAATAAACGTAAAATAAAAAAGGACAAATGGCAGACTGTGCCTAATTGAAATCCAACCCCTACTAAATTTTCCCACTTCGGTCTTTGCAATGGATATGTGCGTCACTAAGCGCAAAACACAGCGGTCGCAAGTCTCACTACAAATTGCTCACAATTGGCTAGTAGATGCACTGCAGCAAGTACAGCCACCAGCAGATCAACCAGAAATCAAATATATAACGCTACTGTAGGCGCAAGTAAGCCGTTTGGATTCTCCTATGGCTATTTTCTAGCCAAGTATGAAAGCACACTAATATGCCAGATGAGATGACACTGAGTTATTAAACAAAATAAACGTAAAATAAAAAAGGACAAATGGCAGACTGTGCCTAATTGAAATCCAACCCCTACAAAATTTTCCCACTTCGGTCTTTGCAATGGATATGTGCGTCACTAAGCGCAAAACACAGCGGTCGCAAGTCTCACTACAAATTGCTCACAATTGGCTAGTAGATGCACTGCAGCAAGTACAGCCACCAGCAGATCAACCAGAAATCAAATATATAACGCTGCTGTAGGCGCAAGTAAGCCGTTTGGATTCTCCTATGGCTATTTTCTAGCCAAGTATGAAAGCACACTAATATGCCAGATGAGATGACACTGAGTTATTAAACAAAATAAACGTAAAATAAAAAAGGACAAATGGCAGACTGTGCCTAATTGAAATCCAACCCCTACTAAATTTTCCCACTTCGGTCTTTGCAATGGATATGTGCGTCACTAAGCGCAAAACACAGCGGTCGCAAGTCTCACTACAAATTGCTCACAATTGGCTAGTAGATGCACTGCAGCAAGTACAGCCACCAGCAGATCAACCAGAAATCAAATATATAACGCTACTGTAGGCGCAAGTAAGCCGTTTGGATTCTCCTATGGCTATTTTCTAGCCAAGTATGAAAGCACACTAATATGCCAGATGAGATGACACTGAGTTATTAAACAAAATAAACGTAAAATAAAAAAGGACAAATGGCAGACTGTGCCTAATTGAAATCCAACCCCTACTAAATTTTCCCACTTCGGTCTTTGCAATGGATATGTGCGTCACTAAGCGCAAAACACAGCGGTCGCAAGTCTCACTACAAATTGCTCACAATTGGCTAGTAGATGCACTGCAGCAAGTACAGCCACCAGCAGATCAACCAGAAATCAAATATATAACGCTACTGTAGGCGCAAGTAAGCCGTTTGGATTCTTCTATGGCTATTTTCTAGCCAAGTATGAAAGCACACTAATATGCCAGATGAGATGACACTGAGTTATTAAACAAAATAAACGTAAAATAAAAAAGGACAAATGGCAGACTGTGCCTAATTGAAATCCAACCCCTACTAAATTTTCCCACTTCGGTCTTTGCAATGGATATGTGCGTCACTAAGCGCAAAACACAGCGGTCGCAAGTCTCACTACAAATTGCTCACAATTGGCTAGTAGATGCACTGCAGCAAGTACAGCCACCAGCAGATCAACCAGAAATCAAATATATAACGCTACTGTAGGCGCAAGTAAGCCGTTTGGATTCTCCTATGGCTATTTTCTAGCCAAGTATGAAAGCACACTAATATGCCAGATGAGATGACACTGAGTTATTAAACAAAATAAACGTAAAATAAAAAAGGACAAATGGCAGACTGTGCCTAATTGAAATCCAACCCCTACTAAATTTTCCCACTTCGGTCTTTGCAATGGATATGTGCGTCACTAAGCGCAAAACACAGCGGTCGCAAGTCTCACTACAAATTGCTCACAATTGGCTAGTAGATGCACTGCAGCAAGTACAGCCACCAGCAGATCAACCAGAAATCAAATATATAACGCTACTGTAGGCGCAAGTAAGCCGTTTGGATTCTCCTATGGCTATTTTCTAGCCAAGTATGAAAGCACACTAATATGCCAGATGAGATGACACTGAGTTATTAAACAAAATAAACGTAAAATAAAAAAGGACAAATGGCAGACTGTGCCTAATTGAAATCCAACCCCTACTAAATTTTCCCACTTCGGTCTTTGCAATGGATATGTGCGTCACTAAGCGCAAAACACAGCGGTCGCAAGTCTCACTACAAATTGCTCACAATTGGCTAGTAGATGCACTGCAGCAAGTACAGCCACCAGCAGATCAACCAGAAATCAAATATATAACGCTACTGTAGGCGCAAGTAAGCCGTTTGGATTCTCCTATGGCTATTTTCTAGCCAAGTATGAAAGCACACTAATATGCCAGATGAGATGACACTGAGTTATTAAACAAAATAAACGTAAAATAAAAAGGACAAATGGCAGACTGTGCCTAATTGAAATCCAACCCCTACTAAATTTTCCCACTTCGGTCTTTGCAATGGATATGTGCGTCACTAAGCGCAAAACACAGCGGTCGCAAGTCTCACTACAAATGCTCACAATGGCTAGTAGATGCACTGCAGCAAGTACAGCCACCAGCAGATCAACCAGAAATCAAATATATAACGCTACTGTAGGCGCAAGTAAGCCGTTTGGATTCTCCTATGGCTATTTTCTAGCCAAGTATGAAAGCACACTAATATGCCAGATGAGATGACACTGAGTTATTAAACAAAATAAACGTAAAATAAAAAAGGACAAATGGCAGACTGTGCCTAATTGAAATCCAACCCCTACTAAATTTTCCCACTTCGGTCTTTGCAATGGATATGTGCGTCACTAAGCGCAAAACACAGCGGTCGCAAGTCTCACTACAAATTGCTCACAATTGGCTAGTAGATGCACTGCAGCAAGTACAGCCACCAGCAGATCAACCAGAAATCAAATATATAACGCTACTGTAGGCGCAAGTAAGCCGTTTGGATTCTCCTATGGCTATTTTCTAGCCAAGTATGAAAGCACACTAATATGCCAGATGAGATGACACTGAGTTATTAAACAAAATAAACGTAAAATAAAAAAGGACAAATGGCAGACTGTGCCTAATTGAAATCCAACCCCTACTAAATTTTCCCACTTCGGTCTTTGCAATGGATATGTGCGTCACTAAGCGCAAAACACAGCGGTCGCAAGTCTCACTACAAATTGCTCACAATTGGCTAGTAGATGCACTGCAGCAAGTACAGCCACCAGCAGATCAACCAGAAATCAAATATATAACGCTACTGTAGGCGCAAGTAAGCCGTTTGGATTCTCCTATGGCTATTTTCTAGCCAAGTATGAAAGCACACTAATATGCCAGATGAGATGACACTGAGTTATTAAACAAAATAAACGTAAAATAAAAAAGGACAAATGGCAGACTGTGCCTAATTGAAATCCAACCCCTACTAAATTTTCCCACTTCGGTCTTTGCAATGGATATGTGCGTCACTAAGCGCAAAACACAGCGGTCGCAAGTCTCACTACAAATTGCTCACAATTGGCTAGTAGATGCACTGCAGCAAGTACAGCCACCAGCAGATCAACCAGAAATCAAATATATAACGCTGCTGTAGGCGCAAGTAAGCCGTTTGGATTCTCCTATGGCTATTTTCTAGCCAAGTATGAAAGCACACTAATATGCCAGATGAGATGACACTGAGTTATTAAACAAAATAAACGTAAAATAAAAAAGGACAAATGGCAGACTGTGCCTAATTGAAATCCAACCCCTACTAAATTTTCCCACTTCGGTCTTTGCAATGGATATGTGCGTCACTAAGCGCAAAACACAGCGGTCGCAAGTCTCACTACAAATTGCTCACAATTGGCTAGTAGATGCACTGCAGCAAGTACAGCCACCAGCAGATCAACCAGAAATCAAATATATAACGCTACTGTAGGCGCAAGTAAGCCGTTTGGATTCTCCTATGGCTATTTTCTAGCCAAGTATGAAAGCACACTAATATGCCAGATGAGATGACACTGAGTTATTAAACAAAATAAACGTAAAATAAAAAAGGACAAATGGCAGACTGTGCCTAATTGAAATCCAACCCCTACTAAATTTTCCCACTTCGGTCTTTGCAATGGATATGTGCGTCACTAAGCGCAAAACACAGCGGTCGCAAGTCTCACTACAAATTGCTCACAATTGGCTAGTAGATGCACTGCAGCAAGTACAGCCACCAGCAGATCAACCAGAAATCAAATATATAACGCTACTGTAGGCGCAAGTAAGCCGTTTGGATTCTTCTATGGCTATTTTCTAGCCAAGTATGAAAGCACACTAATATGCCAGATGAGATGACACTGAGTTATTAAACAAAATAAACGTAAAATAAAAAAGGACAAATGGCAGACTGTGCCTAATTGAAATCCAACCCCTACTAAATTTTCCCACTTCGGTCTTTGCAATGGATATGTGCGTCACTAAGCGCAAAACACAGCGGTCGCAAGTCTCACTACAAATTGCTCACAATTGGCTAGTAGATGCACTGCAGCAAGTACAGCCACCAGCAGATCAACCAGAAATCAAATATATAACGCTACTGTAGGCGCAAGTAAGCCGTTTGGATTCTCCTATGGCTATTTTCTAGCCAAGTATGAAAGCACACTAATATGCCAGATGAGATGACACTGAGTTATTAAACAAAATAAACGTAAAATAAAAAAGGACAAATGGCAGACTGTGCCTAATTGAAATCCAACCCCTACTAAATTTTCCCACTTCGGTCTTTGCAATGGATATGTGCGTCACTAAGCGCAAAACACAGCGGTCGCAAGTCTCACTACAAATTGCTCACAATTGGCTAGTAGATGCACTGCAGCAAGTACAGCCACCAGCAGATCAACCAGAAATCAAATATATAACGCTACTGTAGGCGCAAGTAAGCCGTTTGGATTCTCCTATGGCTATTTTCTAGCCAAGTATGAAAGCACACTAATATGCCAGATGAGATGACACTGAGTTATTAAACAAAATAAACGTAAAATAAAAAAGGACAAATGGCAGACTGTGCCTAATTGAAATCCAACCCCTACTAAATTTTCCCACTTCGGTCTTTGCAATGGATATGTGCGTCACTAAGCGCAAAACACAGCGGTCGCAAGTCTCACTACAAATTGCTCACAATTGGCTAGTAGATGCACTGCAGCAAGTACAGCCACCAGCAGATCAACCAGAAATCAAATATATAACGCTACTGTAGGCGCAAGTAAGCCGTTTGGATTCTTCTATGGCTATTTTCTAGCCAAGTATGAAAGCACACTAATATGCCAGATGAGATGACACTGAGTTATTAAACAAAATAAACGTAAAATAAAAAAGGACAAATGGCAGACTGTGCCTAATTGAAATCCAACCCCTACTAAATTTTCCCACTTCGGTCTTTGCAATGGATATGTGCGTCACTAAGCGCAAAACACAGCGGTCGCAAGTCTCACTACAAATTGCTCACAATTGGCTAGTAGATGCACTGCAGCAAGTACAGCCACCAGCAGATCAACCAGAAATCAAATATATAACGCTACTGTAGGCGCAAGTAAGCCGTTTGGATTCTCCTATGGCTATTTTCTAGCCAAGTATGAAAGCACACTAATATGCCAGATGAGATGACACTGAGTTATTAAACAAAATAAACGTAAAATAAAAAAGGACAAATGGCAGACTGTGCCTAATTGAAATCCAACCCCTACTAAATTTTCCCACTTCGGTCTTTGCAATGGATATGTGCGTCACTAAGCGCAAAACACAGCGGTCGCAAGTCTCACTACAAATTGCTCACAATTGGCTAGTAGATGCACTGCAGCAAGTACAGCCACCAGCAGATCAACCAGAAATCAAATATATAACGCTACTGTAGGCGCAAGTAAGCCGTTTGGATTCTCCTATGGCTATTTTCTAGCCAAGTATGAAAGCACACTAATATGCCAGATGAGATGACACTGAGTTATTAAACAAAATAAACGTAAAATAAAAAAGGACAAATGGCAGACTGTGCCTAATTGAAATCCAACCCCTACTAAATTTTCCCACTTCGGTCTTTGCAATGGATATGTGCGTCACTAAGCGCAAAACACAGCGGTCGCAAGTCTCACTACAAATTGCTCACAATTGGCTAGTAGATGCACTGCAGCAAGTACAGCCACCAGCAGATCAACCAGAAATCAAATATATAACGCTACTGTAGGCGCAAGTAAGCCGTTTGGATTCTCCTATGGCTATTTTCTAGCCAAGTATGAAAGCACACTAATATGCCAGATGAGATGACACTGAGTTATTAAACAAAATAAACGTAAAATAAAAAAGGACAAATGGCAGACTGTGCCTAATTGAAATCCAACCCCTACTAAATTTTCCCACTTCGGTCTTTGCAATGGATATGTGCGTCACTAAGCGCAAAACACAGCGGTCGCAAGTCTCACTACAAATTGCTCACAATTGGCTAGTAGATGCACTGCAGCAAGTACAGCCACCAGCAGATCAACCAGAAATCAAATATATAACGCTACTGTAGGCGCAAGTAAGCCATTTGGATTCTCCTATGGCTATTTTCTAGCCAAGTATGAAAGCACACTAATATGCCAGATGAGATGACACTGAGTTATTAAACAAAATAAACGTAAAATAAAAAAGGACAAATGGCAGACTGTGCCTAATTGAAATCCAACCCCTACTAAATTTTCCCACTTCGGTCTTTGCAATGGATATGTGCGTCACTAAGCGCAAAACACAGCGGTCGCAAGTCTCACTACAAATTGCTCACAATTGGCTAGTAGATGCACTGCAGCAAGTACAGCCACCAGCAGATCAACCAGAAATCAAATATATAACGCTACTGTAGGCGTAAGTAAGCCGTTTGGATTCTCCTATGGCTATTTTCTAGCCAAGTATGAAAGCACACTACTATGCAAGATGAGATGACACTGAGTTATTAAAAAAATAAACGTAAAATAAAAAGTAAATGGCAGACTGTGCCTAATTGAAATCAAACCCCTAATAAATTTTCCCACTTTGGTGTTTGAGGTGGATATGTGTGCCACTAAGAGCTAAACACAACGGTAGCAAGTCCCCCTGCTAATTCCTCACAAAATGGTACTAGATGCAAATAAAAAAAAAAAAAAGTAGAACGTTATTGTAGCCCTAAGAAGGGCTGTTGGGTTCTTGGAGAATCACTCCTGCCTAACAGTAAGCTAATCGAACACCCTAACGCTTTCCCTGACCAGCAGCAGCTCTCTCCCTAGCGGCATCCAGACACAGAATGATCCGAGCAGTGCGGGCAGCGGCTAGTCTATCCCAGGGTCACCTGATCTGGCCAGCCAACCACTGCTATCGACGTGTAAGGGTACCACGTCATGCTGGGTTGAGTGCAGAGTCTCCTGGCTTGTGATTGGCTCTGTTTCTGGCCGCCAAAAAGCAAAACGGCGGGAGCTGCCATTTTCTCGAGCGGGCGAAGTATTCGTCCGAGCAACGAGCAGTTTCGAGTACGCTAATGCTCGACCGAGCATCAAGCTCGGACGAGCATGTTCGCTCATCTCTAACTATGAACCTTGCTAGGATTTGGTAGTAGAAATGGTCTTTCTGGAACTTGTCACAAAATTTCTTACAATCTACCTGTTATATGTCTTAAATTTGTTTTCAAAATTGTCTCACATGAATTAAAAATTAAATTGTACATATTAAGAACTTTTTTAAGCATTTCCCAAATAACCATACAAAACATTGCATAAGATGCACCAGTCAACACTCCTAAAATATCTGTTAGTAAATAATTTGAAGTGAAATACAATGTTAAAACCATTTCTCATTGTGGTACCACCTCATGTCCCACCCTCTGCAATGGTTGACCGAGATATATTACTTGATGATGAAGGAGGAGTTTATGGATGGAGACACAGATCACCCTGACACATTTTTCCCACTTGGTCCACTTGGTTTACCTTTAGGGAGGGAGGCAACCTGCCTAGATGGCCTAGTGCGAATAGGAACTTCCTTGCTGATAGGGTTTAAGCCCCCCAGTGTGTTCCTGCTCTGTGACCCTCCTGCTACTCAGGATTTCTCCTTCATACCTTTCTATGACATGCAAAACCACCATCACTCTGTTATACCTATTATTGCTATATTATTTATGTAATATGCTAAATTTATATTGACAGTTCTGTATTTTATACAAAGTTAATAGGAATGATAATCAATTTTAATAAACCCTGATATTGAAAATAAAATTACAATTCTCACAACTCACAACATTTTTTAACCAGTGCTGCCATGGACACACTCCTTTGACAAGAAAATTTGCATCACCCAATTTTGAATCTATTCTTAAATTTCAAGAATAAATTACAGAGAAAATTGATACAACAGTGTTTAAAGGGGTTGGTCACTATCACTAAACTTTACCAGGGTAAAGAGTAGACCCATATAGTACTTATCCTTATACGGTTTGCCAAGGACGTGCGCCTCTAACCATTGCTATGGGAGTAACACTTTATGTGCACGCCTTCCATCCACCAGAAGAATGACCTGGTACATCACAGGCAGTCTACAGTCCACGCCCCAAAATAAGACAATAAGCAAAACCCAGGGTCAGGCAGATGTTTTTATACCTTTTTATTCTCAGGCCTGTGACCAGGACAAGAGGGCATCCTCTACGCCTAGAGGAGAGGCGATTCTACCATCAACATAGACAAAGGTTCTTTACTGTGAGAGCAGTGAGACTATGGAACTCTCTGCCGCAGGAGGTTGTTATGGGGGACTCTATGTACATGTTCAAGAGAGGCCTGGATGCCTTTATGGAGAGAAAAAATATCAGGGGATATGGGGAGAAAACATTTATTTAATTCTTAAAGGTTGGACTTGATGGACTTGCATCTTTTTCCGGCCTCATATACTATGACACTATTTATAATTTTGTGAATATAACAAATGCTTTTAAAGGAGCTATACACTTTTGTGTGATCTGCACTATGTGTCTTTATCCACCTGTGATTAGGGGACTGAGGGAAACATACCCTTGATCCAATGATAGTGACGGTCCTAGTCACTAGTCACAAGTATGCCTTTGGAAAAGGAATAGAAAGCAGAATCCACAGCTTATAGAAACTGTATCTCAACAAAAGAAAAGTGTGGTGAGACCATTGCCATTATTTTCCATCATATAGGTTGAAGCTCGCCAAAAACAGATTTTTAATTAGCAGGTCACGAGTCCCCCATGGTCCCGGTGGCTTTACACAAACTTTTCCAGGGTAAGTGTTGTACAGGTGAACCTATTAAGGTCTTCTACAAACCCAGGTAAAGTTTTTCATGGTATACAAAATAATAGACCTGTTGGGGTCTTCTATGAGATACTGAAATACTGTAATTGTATCACTTACTTCTCAAGAGCTCCCGTTTATGGCTTAGGTGTCTAGGCCTGCTTTAGATCACCAAACTATTTCTGGCGGATTGAATCTGAAATTGCTGTTTTCTATTGTATATTTCATACAGTCTGCCTGGTCAGAGTTATTGGTTATCATACTCTACACTTTGCTCATGGATATCATTTAATAAAATACTTTTGCTCTGACAATGATGTAGTGGAATTGGCTAATTTGTTTTCATAATTAAAGCCCTAGAGCAAAGTGATCTGTTCAGATATCATCTGAATATGTTGGGATATTCCAGTGTATTACAGATAATTCTCTGCAGATAAAAACCACTGTGAAAACGGAATTACACACATGAAATTATACCTAATGCAGTGCAGGTTATATTCAGCATTTAAGTATAACTTGTTCAACAATTCTGTCATTCAAAACTGATCTGGATTGCTAAACCTGAGGACTGTAAATTATTTTGGTCTATGACTTGTTTGAGCATCAGATGACAATTTGAGTTCTGGTGGATTTATTCATGTATGACACCACAGCTTTATTTGGTGCATTGTTATTTGTGAATAATTGTACATCAAATATCAGAGTTGTAACATTCTACACATTCTGGTGTCATTTGCTTCATTTCTTACTATTTAAGGGTATTGAAAAATATAGTACTTTAATTTTTTAATGAAGACATGTACATTGCAATATTGGATCAGAACTTAAAATCTAAATCACAAGGAAAGAAATTAGAACCTAAAGAAATTAAAACACAAACACATATGCACACATCTGGCTCTCATTATGCAATCTCCATCTTGAGCTCTGCTTCGAATGCCTGTACATTATTAGCAATAACTGGGGAAAGGCATTTGAATGTCAACAACAGAACCTAATCTTCCATGAGATGATTGTGTTGATCTGTTAAAGGCTGTGTCATAATGATGATAACAAAAATGGTGGTAAGATAGGACTAGTAGTCTAGATTAGAGAATGGTCATTTCTGATATATGTGGTAGCTGTGAAAATGATATACAGGCAGCCTCCGGGTTACATACAAGATAGGGTCTGTACGTTTGTTCTTAAGTTGAGTTTGTATGTAAGTCGGAACTGTATATTTTATCATTGTAGCCCCAGCCAGAACTTTTTTGGTCTCTGTGACAATTGGATTTTAAAAATGTTGGGTTGTCATAAGAATCAGGATTAACACTACATCTTCATTACAGACACCTTTGATAACTGTTACAGCTGTTTATTGTAGACTAGGACTAAAGTACAATAAATTACCAATATCCAGTGGTCCGTTTGTAACTAGGGGTCGTATGTAAGTCGAGTGTTCTTAAGTAGGGGACCGCCTGTATTTAATTGTAATAGCTCCTCTATATATTAACCTGAAACATATATTTTAAAAAACTTTTGTCATAAAGAATCGCCTTTCAATAAACTCTACTGAAATCATTAGTTCAGTCTACATGAAAAATACTATTGCTTTAATGGCAAAGTATTTTGTATCATTATCATTGTCAATGTGATGTCCATTCACTTGCTGATGACAGCAGAAAAGACTGCCTGAGCAGGAATAGGGCCTGCCATAAATTTTGTGGCACAGACTTTGGACGTCCCATACGCCAGGCTGTGAAATCTGCAGCCATGTTTAAATGCCCATAGAAATTATTTTTTTATGGGTTTTTAACTTATTATTATTTATCTTGTTTAATTTATCTTAGAGGGTTGTACATCAGGCATCTGCCTCTGTTCTATTTTGCCGCAAATTTTTCTATAACCTTATAAACTTTTGCCCATGCCTGATCGGAACTGGAGTTAATTTGCGACAAAATTGCATCATTTTATAGCAATATGGGTCAAAATTGTGAATTTTTAATATATCCACATTTGGATTTTAAAGATGTATCAGGTGTAACACTAAAGCATTTTTGTGAGGAAAAGTTCGAGAAACAAAAAGAAAAGCCTAAGATAACTGCCCCAATCATGATGTTTCTATGTAATCTGACACTTCAGTTAGCTTTAGCCAATATTTCTAGCTAGACAAAATTCTGGAGCAATTTCAAATTATAAACCAGATTAATTTCATCGTTGTTTCATACATTTTGTATTTTGTATGTTTATATATAATTATTTTTTATAGAATTATTGGACTCTGGTTGGTGAGAGTGTAATATAGCACCCATTACTCTGACTATAGACTGTTCTGCTGTTTTTCTATTTTTGTCATTTTTGGAGAAGGTATCATAAAAATAAAGACATGAAAAATGATATAGAAAATAAAGTGTAATAATAACGGTGTAATAATGCAATACTAACGACATGCTAATAAAGGTTTTCTGGCATTGCAATGTGATTGAACATTGGTTATCCTCTGCCTACTGTGGGATCATCAGAGGTCAGTGTTTAAATAACTGAAAGTGTGGAGTCTCTATATAATGGAACATGGTTGAAAGGAAAAATGTAAATAACAATTATTGAAATGAAATAATAAAGGTGAAGCATGAAAAGAAGGAATGAGAGATGAGAGCAGTGATGGGCTTAGGTAGGCGGGAGTTCACATCTTCACGTCTAGTAATCAGCTTTTACCTACTTCCAATATGCCTCCTATTTAGCTTCCCTGGTTCCAGGTCTCACTGACATAGACTGGATATTCTGTGGAATAGTATCTGGCATTCTGTCTGTTTGTTTGAAAAGAAAATTTAAAAAAAAACATGCCCCAAAAAACGTCTTGTCCTTTAGGGATTAATCACATAATAACTGTGTTTATATGGAAATGATTTTACTGGACTTAATATTGAACAATGAATTTTAAACATAATGTTTTAGGAATACAAAATGATGTGTGTTTCAAACGTATCAGACTAAGTGGAAAATTGATTGGTCCCCTATGTATTAAGCATCACCTGTTTCACTGATTAATGTAAATGGTGAAACATCTGTGTCTCTCCACATCATCTTCATTTTTTACATAAAACAACTGAAATGCAGATGCATGCATAACAAAATTTACTTCTTCTGACTACATTTTAAGATTTATCACAAAATTGCTTTCCTACATAATTGATCAAATAAGAATATTTTTTTTTTTGTGGACTATATTCGTTATTTTGTACCATAATATAAGATGTTAAATGCCAATGGTCATTGGGGGGCGGAGCCTGACTGAGCTGCATGGCGGACGTGAGTTTGTGAGCTCCCGCAGCACAGCTCTGAAACACTTAAAATAGCGACCCCGATCTACTGCAGCATGGGCAAACCGCAACGGGAAAAGTCACTGGACAGACCCGAGACGCCAAAAGGGAGAAGAGGACAAGGAGAAATGGAGAAATTCCTCCGCAAAAAACTTACCACGCCGCCCGCGAAACTTCGCAAGATGGCCGCCGCACTCGCTGAGGAGACAGGCCAGCCGGATGAATCAGAAGATGAGAGCACACAGGAAGAAACATCTACCCTGGAGACGGCGCCACTGACTGGTCCGGCTCTGAAAAAGTTGCTAGCTCAAGCGCTCTCACCGATAATGGATGAACTCAGCGCAATCCACAAAGAGGTACGCGCCATTGGGCAGAGGGTGGAGCTATTAGAAGATACACAGGCCGCCATTATAGATCACAGTGAGGCGGTCACCCGCAATTTATCCCAACAGGCAGAGGCACTCAACAACGCCTTCCTCTTAATTGAGGATCAGGAGAATCGCAGCAGACGTAAAAATGTGAGAATACGTGGTCTGCCTGAGACAATCTCGCACGATCAACTTCCAGCAGCTGCTAAAAAGATCTTTGGAGGGCTGTTAGACACAGACAGGGCAAATTCTGTCACAATTGAACACATACACCGCTCACTAAGACCAGCGCCTAAAGACACTGAGCCTCCCAGAGATGTGGTCTGTGGTCTCCTCAGTTACCGAGATACCGCTGATATCTTGCGGGCTGCAAGAGAGAAAAAAGAAGTGATTGCTGAGGACCAACAAATTATTATATTCCAAGATATAGCTCCCTCAACACTATATAAGCGCAGGCTCCTCAAACCCCTCACTGACCACCTAAAAAGCAAGAAAATATTGTTCAAGTGGCTTTTTCCTTTTGGCTTAACATTCCAATCTGCAGGACGCAGATGCACCATCAAGAGCCCCAAAGATCTCCACAAAGCATGGGACATACTCGATATACAACCTATTGATATCCAGTCCTGGCTACCAGTCGCAGAGAAGCACATGGATATGCCTGCTTTACCACGACTTGAAAAATGGACCCCAGCTGGTAAAGGAAAGTCGCCCAGACAAAAGAAGAAACAAGCTGGTGACATTCAAGCAACCTGAAAGACTGCATTGAAGTTCCCTGTCCCCCATTGGGCGCACGTAAGAAAAACTGTCACGATTTTCTTGTAGTGCTTAACTCCATTAGCTGTGGAAATTAATAACATGTTTGCTCTATGTTGTTAGAGGTTGAGGCCTCCAAACTTTAATAAGCTATGTTACTTGTTTAAAGTGTTTAGAGTTGTAGATACCGATCAGGCGCATTCCAAAATGTGCTGGACCCCCCCCAGGGCCCCTGCTCCCGCGGACGCGCTTGTGCCTGCGGGATTAGTAACCTGGTACTCATCCCAACCTACAGAGACCAAGGTCTCATTTATACTTGTAATCAAAGTTTGGTTAGAGCTGCAGACAGTCTCTGTGGCACAGTTGTATTCGGTTCTAAAAGTTATCCACCGGTGTGATAAGTCACTACATAAACAGTCTGGGAAGACATACACTACACTCACAATTAAACAAACATGACAGATATTAGAGTAACAACTTTTAATGTGAGGGGCATGAACACGCCCCAAAAAAGATCACAGATCTTTGCCCTTCTCAAGAGAGAAAAATCAGACATATGTATGATACAAGAAACTCACTTGAAATCGGGCAAAATTCCAAAACTCCCTACTACACACTTTCCCCATATATACCACAGCACCTACATGAAGGCAGCTAGAGGTGTGAGCATCCTAATAGCTAAACAGGTTCCCTTTTCTCACACCCTGACATATACTGACCCAGAGGGCAGGTTTTTGCTAGTAAATGGCAAAATAGGTTCAGTGGCAGTGTCCCTAGTCGCACTCTACGCTCCCAACAACAGCCAGATAAGTTGGATAAAAGAAGCACTAACCAAAGTGGACTCTATTGCAAATGGTTTAAAAATTATAGGAGGTGACCTCAATATAATTCTAGATCCGCAGCTAGATGGATCCACTGGGAAATCTGTGCACTCTAAGAAAGTTTTGAACGCTTTCCGCAAACACCTGGCCCAAGTAGGCTGGATCGACACATGGCGCATATGTAATGCATCTAACAAAGATTTCACATATTTTTCCAAAACTCATAAATCTTACCAGAGACTAGATCACATTCTAATAGGCAAACAAATGACATCTATGCTTAAAAGCTCACATATAGGTCCCATCTCAATTTCGGACCACTCACCAGTCACGACCACTCTAAATTTCCAAAATCTACCGGTTAGAACAAATGTCTGGAGACTTAATGAGACACTTTTAGATAAGGAAAGCAACATAACTAACATAAAAAACAAATTAAAGAACTACTTTGATGATCCAAACTTAAAAGGCTCACCCCAAACAACCCTTTGGGAAGCTCACAAAGTATTCATACGCGGGGAACTCATGTCACTAGGGGCTTGGACCAAAAAAGAAAGAATGAAAGAACTGAATAAATTGTTAGATAATATTGCTAAATTAGAAAATGATAACAAACATACAGATACCAATGAGGATCGTGATAAGCTTGAATTGCTTAGGAAAAAGGTCATTGACCTCCTAAATATAAAAGCCGCAATCAACTACCAACGATCAAAATATAAGTACTATGCCCTTGGGGATAAGGCTAATAAACTAATGGCCCATCTAGTACACAAAGAAAGAGAAAAACAATACATACAAGCAATCAGCACACAAGAGGGAGTGAAAGTCTCAGAAACAGGGAAGATAGCCGAAGAAATGAGAAAGTTTTACCACCATCTCTATAACCTTCCTAATAAAGACGCTCTAATAGTGCCAGACAGACCCAACCAAACTACTGCCTTCCTAGATCCCCTTAACCTCCCAGTATTATCCACTGACCAGCAAAGCTCCTTAATCTCACCGATCACTCAAAAAGAAGTAGGAGACATCATAACCTCCATGCACCTAGGAAAAAGCCCGGAACCTGATGGGCTACCCATTAGCTATTATAAAAAGATGAAAGATGTTCTCCTACCCCAGATAACAAATTGGTGTAAC
This sequence comes from Engystomops pustulosus, assembly GCF_040894005.1. Classification (NCBI taxonomy): domain Eukaryota; kingdom Metazoa; phylum Chordata; class Amphibia; order Anura; family Leptodactylidae; genus Engystomops; species Engystomops pustulosus. The sequence goes on along the minus strand of NW_027285601.1, from coordinate 1,330 downwards.
GCCCTCATGGGCGGCCAACAGCTTCCCTCACAAGCACTGGAAGCTATAATAACAGTCATACCCAAACCGGGTAAAAACCCAGAGCTATGTGGAAGTTACAGGCCAATATCGCTATTAAATGTTGACCTGGAAATCTGGGCCAAAATCCTCGCCATCAGAATAGGGAAACTCCTACCAGGCCTCATTCAAAAAGAGCAAACCGGGTTTGTACCAGGGAGAGAGGGGAATCACAATTCAGTGAGAGTGATTAATGCCATCCACTACGCACAAAAATCCAAGATTCCTATGGTCCTTCTCGGCACAGATGCTGAGAAGGCCTTTGATAGGATAAGCTGGAGCTACATGACAGCAACCCTTCGCAAATTTGGCTTTCCTTGCCAATTCGTGCAAGCGATAATGTCATTGTACGGAAACCCAAGTGCACGTCTTAGAATTAATGGAACTCTATCTGGCAGATTCCTAATAAAAAATGGCACTCGTCAGGGATGCCCTCTATCCCCGACCTTATTTATTTTGGTAATGGAGACCTTGCTACAGACACTTAGACAGCACCCAAATATAAAAGGACTTGACATAGAAGGAACCCCTCATGTGAACGCCGCTTTCGCGGATGATTTATTATTGATGCTTACAGACCCACTCACGTCTGTTAAACATGTAATAGAAGTCTTTGAAGCCTTTGGTGAAGTTTCCAACTTCAAAATAAACTATACTAAGTCCGAAGCGATGAATATCTCGGCCGCCCCTTCGGTAATAAAAACGTTAAAAGAAACAACACAATTTCAGTGGCAAAACAATAAGCTTACATATTTAGGCATCCAGATTACAAATTCTGAGAAAGATTTATTTCAGGCAAATTACACTAAATTGATAAGACAAATCACAACGCAACTCAGTTCGTTGGACATACCATACGTATCATGGATGGGACGCAAGAACCTCTTAAAATCATTCATAATGCCCACCCTGTTATATGTTATGCAGATGGTGCCCATAGACCTCCCTAGGTCATTCTTTAACACGATAAAATCACTCTTTCTCAAATTCCTGTGGCAAAATAAAAAATCGCGAATAAAATACGACAGACTCACTAAAAAAAGGAGTTTAGGTGGATTTGGACTCCCAGACCCGGTATCGTACTACAGAGCTATACAAATAAGAAGGTGGGTGCAGTTATTTAACCCTGCATATGCAACTCTAGGCACGGAATTGGAAGTAGCAACAATTAACAATCAATCGCTAGCTAAATTATGGAACATTAATACTCCAGGCAGTTGTGCAAATCCCCTAACTAAAGGGACCATCAAAGTAATAAAATGGGTGAGCGAAC
>NW_027285600.1:0-37295 GCF_040894005.1 Engystomops pustulosus | reverse complement strand
TCACTCCACGGTCACCGTACTTCTCCTCCGCCTCCGGACTCCTCCATCACTGATGTATGACACATAGCGGAGGTCTCACTATCCGGTCACCGTACATCTCCTCCGCCTCCGGACTCCTCCATCACTGATGTATGACACATAGCGGAGGTCTCACTATCCGGTCACCGTACGTCTCCTCCGCCTCCGGACTCCTCCATCACTGATGTATGACACATAACGGAGGTCTCACTATCCGGTCACCGTACGTCTCCTCCGCCTCCGGACTCCTCCATCGCTGATGTATGACACATAGCGGACGTCTCACTATCCGGTCACCGTACGTCTCCTCCGCCTCCGGACTCCTCCATCACTGATGTATGACACATAGCGGAGGTCTCACTATCCGGTCACCGTACGTCTCCTCCGCCTCCGGACTCCTCCATCACTGATGTATGACACATAGCGGAGGTCTCACTATCCGGTCACCGTACGTCTCCTCCGCCTCCGGACTCCTCCATCACTGATGTATGACACATAACGGAGGTCTCACTATCCGGGCACCGTACGTCTCCTCCATCCTCCACCTCCGGACTCCTCCATCACTGATCCTGCAGCGTTACATGTAACATTTCCTTTTCCTTCACTTTCTACTTTTTGAGCGACTTGTTTGCCAGATTTTATATTTTCTTATTCATTACTTTCTCTTTAGGTGATGACGCACCGTGTGATCTGCGTTTATCACTTTTGGCGCCGTTATCAATGTTACACTAAACCTCAGAGAGAGTCCGATTATCACAATTATCACAGGGCTGCCTTACAGGACTGCTCCTCTCACTGGTCGTTATAACATGACTGTGATAATACACTGCCACACATCAGTAATATATGCATCAGTACATCAGTGCATCATACATCAGTGCATCATACATCAGTGCATCATACATCAGTGCATCATACATCAATACATCATACATCAGTGCATCATATATCAGTAGATCATACATCAGTACATCACTACATCAAATATCACTACATCATACATTAGTACATCATACATCAGTACATCACTACATCAAATATCACTACATCATACATTAGTACATCATACATCAGTGCATCATACATCAGTGCATCATACATCAGTGCATCATACATCAGTGCATCACACATCAGTACATCATACATCAGTACATCATACATCAGTACATCATACATCAGTACATCTTACATCAGTAGATCATACATCAGCACATCATACATCATACATCAGTACATCATACAACAGTACATGATACATCAGTGCATCATACAACAGCACATCAGCACATGATACATCAGTACATCATACATCAGCACATCATATATCAGTGCATCATACATCACTACATCATACATCAGTGCATCATACATCAGTGCATCATACATCAGTACATCATACATCAGTACATCATACATCAGTGCATCATACATCAGTGCATCATACATCAGCACATCATACATCAGTACATCATACATCATACATCAGCACATCATACATCAGTACATCAGTGCATCATACAACAGCACATCAGCACATGCTACATCAGTACATCATACATCAGCACATCATATATCATACATCATACATCAGTGCATCATACATCAGTGCATCATACATCAGTGCATCCTACATCAGTACATCAAACATCAGTGCATCCTACATCAGTACATCATACATCATACATCATACATCATACATCAGTACATCATACATAAGTACATAATACATCAGTAGATCATACAGCAGTATATCATACATCATACATCAGTACATCATACATCAGCACATCAGTACATCATACATCAGTACATCATACATCAGTACATCATACATCAGTACATCATACATCAGTACATCATACATAAGTACATCATACATCATACAGCAGTAGATCATACAGCAGTACATCATACATCAGTACATCATACATCAGCACATCAGTACATCATACATCAGTACATCATACATCAGTACATCATACATCAGTACATCGTACATCATACATCAGTACATCATACATCAGTACATCATACATCAGTGCATCATACTTCAGTACATCATACATCAGTACATCATACATCAGCACATCATACATCATACATCAGTACATCATACATCAGTGCATCATACATCAGCACATCATACATCATACATCAGTACATCATACATCAGTACATCATACATCAGTACTTCATACATCAGTGCATCATACAACAGTACTTCATACATCAGTGCATCATACATCAGTGCATCATACATCAGCGCATCATACATCAGTACATCATACATCATACATCAGTACATCATACATCAGTGCATCATACATCAGTGCATCATACATCAGTGCATCATACATCAGTGCATCATACATCAGCGCATCATACATCAGTACATCATACATCATACATCAGTACATCATACATCAGTGCATCATACATCAGTACATCATACATCAGTGCATCATACATCAGCACATCAGCACATGATACATCAGTACATCATACATCAGCACATCATACATCATACATCAGTGCATCATACATTAGTACATCATACATCATACATCAGTACATCATACATAAGTACATAATACATCAGTAGATCATACAGCAGTATATCATACATCATACATCAGTACATCATACATCAGTACATCATACATCAGCACATCATATATTATACATCATACATCACTACATCATACATCAGTGCATCATACATCAGTACATCATACAACAGAACAGCATACATAAGTACATTATACATCAGTAGATCATACAGCAGTATATCATACATCAGTACATCATACATCAGTACATCATACATCAGTACATCAGTACATCATACATCAGTACATCAGTACATCATACATCAGTGCATCATACATCAGTACATCAGTACATCATACATCACTACATCAGTACATCATACATCAGTACATCAGCACATCATACATCAGTACATCAGTACATCATACATCAGTACATCATACATCAGTACATCATACATCAGTGCATCATACATCAGTGCATCATATATCAGTAGATCATACATCAGTACATCACTACATCAGTGCATCATACATCAGTGCATCACTACATCAGTGCATCATACATCAGTACATCATACATCAGTGCATCATACATCAGTGCATCATACATCAGTGCATCATACATCAGTGCATCATATATCAGTAGATCATACATCAGTACATCACTACATCAGTGCATCATACATCAGTACATCACTACATCAGTGCATCATACATCAGTGCATCATACATCAGTGCATCATATATCAGTAGATCATACATCAGTACATCACTACATCAGTGCATCATACATCAGTACATCATACATCAGCACATCATATATCATACATCATACATCAGTACATCATACATCAGTACATCATACATCAGTGCATCATACATCAGTGCATCATACATCAGTACATCATACATCATACATCAGTACATCATACATCAGTACATTATACATCAGTACAGCATACATCAGCACATCATACATCAGCACATCATACATCAGCACATCATACATCAGTACATCATACATCATACATTATACATCAGCACATCATATATCATACATCAGTACATCATATATAAGTACATTATACATAAGTACATCATACATCAGTACATCATACATCAGCCCATCATACATCAGTGCATCATACATCAGTACATCATACATCAGTACATCCTACATCAGTACATCATACATCAGTACATCATACATCAGCACATCATATATCATACATCATACATCATACATCAGTACATCATACATCAGTACATCATACATCAGTACATCATACATCAGTGCATCATACATCAGTACATCATACATCATACATCAGTACATTATACATCATACATCAGTACATTATACATCATACATCAGTACATCATACATCAGCACATCATACATCAGCACATCATACATCAGCACATCATACATCAGTACATCATACATCAGTACATCATACATTATACATCAGCACATCATATATCATACATCAGTACATCATATATAAGTACATTATACATAAGTACATCATACATCAGTACATCATACATCAGCCCATCATACATCAGTGCATCATACATCAGTACATCATACATCAGTACATCCTACATCAGTACATCATACATCAGTACATCATACATCAGCACATCATATATCATACATCAGTGCATCATACATCAGTGCATCATACATCAGTACATCATACATCATACATCAGTACATTATACATCATACATCAGTACATTATACATCATACATCAGTACATCATACATCAGCACATCATACATCAGCACATCATACATCAGTACATCATACATCAGTACATCATACATTATACATCAGCACATCATATATCATACATCAGTACATCATATATAAGTACATTATACATAAGTACATCATACATCAGCCCATCATACATCAGCGCATCATACATCAGTACATCCTACATCAGTACATCATACATCAGTACATCATACATCAGTACATCATACATCAGTACATCAGTGCATCATACATCATACATCAGTGCATCATACATCAGTACATCATACATCAGTGCATCATACATCATACATCAGTACATCATACATCAGTACATCATACATCAGTACATCATACATCAGTGCATCACACATCAGTACATCACACATCAGTACATCAGTGCATCATACATCATACATCAGTGCATCATACATCAGTGCATCATACATCAGTACATCATACATCAGTGCATCATACATCAGTGCATCATACAACAGTACATCAAACATCAGTGCATCATACATCAGTGCATCACACATCAGTGCATCATACATCAGTGCATCATACATCAGTGCATCATACATCAGTGCATCATACAACAGTACATCATACATCAGTGCATCATACATCAGTGCATCATACATCAGTGCATCACACATCAATACATCATACATCATACATCAGTACATCATACATCAGTACATCATACATCATACATCACACATCAATACATCACACATCAGTGCATCATACAACAGTATATCACACATCAGAGCATCATACATCATACATCAGTACATCATACATCAGTGCATCATACATCAGTGCATCATATATCAGTGCATCATACATCAGTGCATCATACATCAGTGCATCATACATCAGCCCATCATACATCAGCCCATCATACATCCGTACATCATACATCAGCCCATCATACATCAGTACATCATACATCAGTACATCATACATCAGTACATCATACATCAGTACATCATACATCAGTGCATCATACATCAGCGCATCATACATCAGTGCATCATACATCAGTGCATCGTACATCAGTACATCATACATCAGCACATCCTACATCAGTACATCATACATCAGTGCATCATACATCAGTACATCATACATCAGTACATCTTACATCAGTACATCATACATCAGTACATCACACATCAGTGCATCATACATCAGTACATCATACATCAGTACATCATACATCAGTGCATCATACATCAGTACATCATACATCATACATCAGTACATCATACATCAGTACATCATACATCAGTATATCAGTACATTATACATCAGTACATCATACATCAGTATATCAGTACATTATACATCAGTACATCATACATCAGTATATCAGTACGGCAGTGCATTAATATGAGGGCCAATACATTTTTTAATGAAAATTTTTTAAATAAAATTGATATGTAATTAATGTCCTATAAATGGCCCCAAATGGTGTAAAACTCTCAAACACAATAAAACGGGAGATTAATCACACAAACAGCACATATCGGGTATCACAAAAAAACAAAATCATTACTGAACTCGTATGATGAACGCCTTAAAAAATATTTAAAAATAGCAAAAACAGAAAAAACGTAGTGAAAATTAGGATTTTTGCGCATCCAACCAAACGAAAAACACCATAAAATGTCATCAAAAAGTCCCATTTTCCCTGCAGGATAATAATAAAAAGTGCAAAGTGCAGTAAAAAATAAGCCCTAAAACAGCTCAATCCACAAAATCACAAAATCAAGGGTTTTCTCTTTCCAAATGAGTTTTTATTTTGTAGAACAAGTCAAACATAAAAAACTCTTTAAATGGGATCTCACCGGAACCGCACCGACCCATAGAACATAAGTTACAAGTTATCTCCGCTATTTGGTGTATAAAACACAAAATAATAATAATAATCAGGTCAATAATCAGCCTGACAAGGTAACGTCTGTGCCGGCTCGAAAGGCCCGAGCTGAGGGCCAAGATCCCACTATAACATCACAGAGTGCACTCTTACACTGACATCAGATGATTCCATAGATTACGACAGAACCTGCTCTGTTATACGCGGATACATGTAGAAACCCCCCTAAAGAGTGCAGAGGATGTCACCAGTAATTCTGTATTGACGTCACTGATCGTTTTGCCCTTCTTTTCACCCGTCAGTGCCCGCTTTCAATCGGTCAATAATCCATCAGTATTGCTAAAGCCAAAAACAAACAGGAGCGGATCCAGAACAGAGATGAGCAGTAGATGGGATACTTGCATGTCCTCTGTGTTCTGTATCCACTCCTGCTTTTGGCTCAATCCTGAAGCTTTTCATCCTTCTGACAGATGAAATGAAGGGGGAAACCAAACATAGTGGCAACGTCATAGAGCGGTGGAGGGTGAAAACAGCATTATGGAAATCACAGGGTGTTCCAGGGAGACAGCGGTCAGTTGGCAGCAGCATGAGTAGCCGCAGAGAGGTACAATGACAAATTATGGAGGTGGCGGAAACATGGAAAGCCACAGAGTGGCAGAATGATAAGAGTGTGGAGGTGGCGGCAAGATGGGAAGGCCACAGTGTGGCAAAATTATAGAATGCGCCACACGCATAATTCATTATAATTTCCCTGAAAATATTGGGGGTCATTTACTAAGGGCCCGAATCGCGTTTTCCCGACGTGTTACCCGAATATTTCCGATTTGCGCCGATTGTACCTGAATTGCCCCGGGATTGTGTCGCACGCGATCAGATTGTGGCGCATCGGCGCCGGCATGCGCGCGACGGAAATCGGGGGGCGTGGCCGAACGAAAACCCGACGTATTCGGAAAAAACGCCGCATTTAAAAACCCAAAAAGTGTCGCTTGGGGAGAGCTTACCTTCACCTGGTCCGAGGTGGTGCATTCCGGCGCGTGGAGATGATTTTCAGCGCAGCAGCGCCACCTGGTGGACGGCGGAGGAACTGCCTTCATGAATCCCGGCCGGACCCGAATCCAGAGCAGAGAACGCGCCGCTGGATCGCGAATGGGCCGGGTAAGTAAATTTGCCCCATTATGTCTTTGCCAAAAAAGAACTGAAATTTGGGGTTTACAGATCCCCCAAAACGCACACCCCGGGATTGGAGCAGAAATCACTACAGCACAGTACAGTAACAGCAACTGGACGCTCCAGGCATCACATGCACAGTACAAGCAGCTGGAGGCTACAGGCAGCACATGCACAGTACAAGCAGCTGGAGGCTACAGGCATCACATGCACAGTACAAGCAGCTGGAGGCTACAGGCAGCACATGCACAGTACAAGCAGCTGGAGGCTACAGGCAGCACATGCACAGTACAAGCAGCTGGACGCTACAGGCAACACAGTAGAAGCAGCTGGAGGCTACAGGCAGCACGTGCACAGTACAAGCAGCTGTAGGCTACAGGCAGCACAGTAGAAGCAGCTGTAGGCTACAGGCAGCACAGTAGAAGCAGCTGGAGGCTACAGGCAGCACGTGCACAGTACAAGCAGCTGGAGGCTACAGGCAGCACGTGCACAGTACAAGCAGCTGGAGGCTACAGGCAGCACGTGCACAGTACAAGCAGCTGGAGGCTACAGGCAGCACGTGCACAGTACAAGCAGCTGGAGGCTACAGGCAGCACATGCACAGTACAAGCAGCTGGAGGCTACAGGCAGCACGTGCACAGTACAAGCAGCTGGAGGGTACAGGCGGCACAAGCAAAGTACAAGCAGCTGGAGGCTACAGGCAGCACATGCACAGTACAGGCAGCTGGAGGCTACAGGCAGCACATGCACAGTACAAGCAGCTGGAGGCTACAGGCAGCACATGCACAGTACAAGCAGCTGGAAGCTACAGGCAGCACATGCACAGTACAAGCAGCTGGACGCTACAGGCAGCACGTGCACAGTACAAGCAGCTGGAGGCTACAGGCAGCACATGCACAGTACAAGCAGCTGGAGGCTACAGACAGCACATGCACAGTACAAGCAGCTGGACGCTACAGGCAGCACATGCACAGTACAAGCAGCTGAAGGCTACAGGCAGCATGTGCACAGTACAAGCAGCTGGAGGCTACAGGCAGCACATGCACAGTACAAGCAGCTGGAAGCTACAGGCAGCACATGCACAGTACAAGCAGCTGGAGGCTACAGGCAGCACGTGCACAGTACAAGCAGCTGGAGGCTACAGACAGCACATGCACAGTACAAGCAGCTGGACGCTACAGGCAGCACATGCACAGTACAAGCAGCTGAAGGCTACAGGCAGCATGTGCACAGTACAAGCAGCTGGAGGCTACAGGCAGCACATGCACAGTACAAGCAGCTGGAAGCTACAGGCAGCACATGCACAGTACAAGCAGCTGGAGGCTACAGGCAGCACGTGCACAGTACAAGCAGCTGGAGGCTACAGGCAGCACATGCACAGTACAAGCAGCTGGAGGCTACAGACAGCACATGCACAGTACAAGCAGCTGGACGCTACAGGCAGCACATGCACAGTACAAGCAGCTGGAGGCTACAGGCAGCACGTGCACAGTACAAGCAGCTGGAGGCTACAGGCAGCACAGTAGAAGCAGCTGGAGGCTAAAGGCAGCACGTGCACAGTACAAGCAGCTGGAGGCTACCGGCAGCACATACACAGTAAATGCAGCTGGAGGCTACAGGCAGCACATGCACAGTACAAGCAGCTGGAGGCTACAGGCAGCACATGCACAGTACAAGCAGCTGGAGGCTACAGGCAGCACATGCACAGTACAAGCAGCTGGACGCTACAGGCAGCACATGCACAGTACAAGCAGCTGGAGGCTACAGGCAGCACATGCACAGTACAAGCAGCTGGAAGCTACAGGCAGCACATGCACAGTACAAGCAGCTGGACGCTACAGGCAGCACGTGCACAGTACAAGCAGCTGGAGGCTACAGGCAGCACATGCACAGTACAAGCAGCTGGAGGCTACAGACAGCACATGCACAGTACAAGCAGCTGGACGCTACAGGCAGCACATGCACAGTACAAGCAGCTGGAGGCTACAGGCAGCAAGTGCACAGTACAAGCAGCTGGAGGCTACAGGCAGCACATGCACAGTACAAGCAGCTGGAGGCTACAGGCAGCACATGCACAGTACAAGCAGCTGGAAGCTACAGGCAGCACAGTAGAAGCAGCTGGAGGCTACAGACAGCACATGCACAGTACAAGCAGCTGGAGGCTATAGGCAGCACATGCACAGTACAAGCAGCTGGAGGATACAGGCAGCACGTGCACAGTACAAGCAGCTGGAGGCTACAGGCAGCACATGCACAGTACAAGCAGCTGGAGGCTACAGGCAGCACATGCACAGTACAAGCAACTGGAGGCTACAGGCAGCACACGTACAGTACAAGCAGCTGGAGGCTACAGGCAGCACGTGCACAGTACAAGCAGCTGGAGGCTACAGGCAGCACGTGCACAGTACAAGCAGCTGGACGCTACAGGCAGCACAGTACAAGCAGCTGGACGCTACAGACAGCACATGCACAGTACAAGCAGCTGGAGGCTACAGGCAGCACGTGCACAGTACAAGCAGCTGGAGGCTACAGACAGCACGTGCACAGTACCAGCAGCTGGAGGCTACAGGCAGCACATGCACAGTACAGGCAGCTGGAGGCTACAGACAGCACATGCACAGCACAAGCAGCTGGAGGCTACAGACAGCACGTGCACAGTACAAGCAGCTGGAGGCTACAGACAGCACATGCACAGTACAAGCAGCTGGAGGCTACAGGCAGCACATGCACAGCACAAGCAGCTGGACGCTACAGGCAGCACATGCACAGTACAAGCAGCTGGTCGCTACAGGCAGCACATGCACAGTACAAGGAGCTGGACGCTACAGGCAGCACGTGCACAGTACAAGCAGCTGGAGGCTACAGGTAGCACATGCACAGTACAAGCAGCTGGAGGCTACAGGCAGCACATGCACAGTACAAGCAGCTGGAGGCTACAGGCAGCACGTGCACAGTACAAGCAGCTGGAGGCTACAGGCAGCACATGCACAGGACAAGCAGCTGGAGGCTACAGGCAGCACATGCACAGTACAAGGAGCTGGACGCTACAGGCAGCACATGCACAGTACAAGCAGCTGGACGCTACAGGCAGCACATGCACAGTACAAGCAGCTGGAGGCTACAGGCAGCACGTGCACAATACAAGCAGCTGGAGGCTACAGGCAGCACATGCACAGTATAAGCAGCCTGAGGCTACAGGCAGCACATGCACAGTACAAGCAGCTGGAGGCTACAGGCAGCACATGCACAGTACAAGCAGCTGGAGGCTACAGGCAGCACGTGCACAGTACAAGCAGCTGGAGGCTACAGGCAGCACATGCACAGTACAAGCAGCTGGATGCTACAGGCAGCACGTGCACAGTACAAGCAGCTGGAGGCTACAGGCAGGACCAACAGTGTGAAATGACTGGATTAAAAATGGCCCTATGTTTTATAGTGACATCACATAAGCTGCCACTCGCTGATTGGCTTACAGGTCTGCAGATGTCATTGGGGGTGTTCCTTTCTCTTTCCCAGAGTTCTCTGCCCCATGTAACACATTGTTCTCCCGCCCATTTAGCCAAAAAAAGGGGGAAAAAACCTTTATTCCCACAAATCACTGTAAACTTCGGATTTGTGACGAATCAAATTTTCCCTGAAATTAGGACCAAATTCCACTTTGTTCGAATCGATTCGCTCATCTGTAATAGTCATGCATTAAGCATATCAGTAACAAATCCAAACCACATAAAGCCCAACACCAGGAGGGGAGAGCAAAGACTAAGGGACACTAAAGAGAACCCCCTCCAGATGCCCAGCCCCTTATACTCCAGAGAGCGCACCTTCACCAGGGGGGAGAGGACAGACTAAGGGACACTAAGGAGAGAGGTCCTCCCCGTGCCAAGCCTCTCATACTCCAGAGAGCGCACCTTCACCAGGAGGGAGAGGATAGACTAAGGGACACTAAGGGGCACTAAGGAGAGAGGCCCTCCCCGTGCCCAGCCTCTCATACTCCAGAGAGCGTACCTTCACCAGGGGGAGAGGACAGACTAATGGACACTAAGGAGAGAGGCCCTCCCCGTGCCCAGCCTCTCATACTCCAGAGAGCGCACCTTCACCAGGGGGGAGAGGACAGACTAAGGGACACTAAGGAGAGAGGCCCTCCCCGTGCCCAGCCTCTCATACTCCAGAGAGCGCACCTTCACCAGGAGGGAGAGGATAGACTAAGGGACACTAAGGGGCACTAAGGAGAGAGGCCCTCCCCGTGCCCAGCCTCTCATACTCCAGAGAGCGCACCTTCACCAGGGGGAGAGGACAGACTAAGGGACACTAAGGAGAGAGGCCCTCCCCGTGCCCAGCCTCTCATACTCAAGAGAGCGCACCTTCACCAGGGGGAGAGGACAGACTAAGGGACACTAAGGAGAGTGGCCCTCCCCGTGCCCAGCCTCTCATACCCAAGAGAGCTGACCTTCACCAGGGGGAGAGGACAGACTAAGGGACACTAAGGAGAGAGGCCCTCCCCGTGCCCAGCCTCTCATACTCGAGAGCGCACCTTCACCAGGAGGGAGAGGACAGACTAAGGGACACTAAGGAGAGAGGTCCTCCCCGTGCCCAGCCTTTCATACTCAAGACAGCGCACCTTCACCAGGGGGAGAGGACAGACTAAGGGACACTAAGGAGAGAGGCCCTCCCCGTGCCCAGCCTCTCATACTCCAGAGAGCGCACCTTCACCAGGAGGGAGAGGAAAGACTAAGGGGCACTAAGGAGAGATCCTCCCCGTGCCCAGCCTCTCATACTCCAGAGAGCGCACCTTCACCAGGAGGGGAGAGGACAGACTAAGGGACACTAAGGAGAGAGGTCCTCCCCGTGCCCAGCCTCTCATACACCTGAGAGCGCACCTTCACCAGGAGGGGAGAGGACAGACTAAGGGGCACTAAGGAGAGAGGTCCTCCCCGTGCCCAGCCTCTCATACTCCAGAGAGCACATCTTCACCAGGAGGGAGAGGACAGACTAAGGGACACTAAGGAGAGAGGCCCTCCCCGTGCCCAGCCTCTCATACTCCAGAGAGCGCACCTTCACCAGGAGGGGACAGGACAGACTAAGGGACACTAAAGAGAGAGGTTCTCCCCGTGCCCAGACTCTCATACTCCAGAGAGCGCACCTTCACCAGGAGGGGAGAGGACAGACTAAGGGACACTAAGGAGAGAGGGCCTCCCCGCGCCCAGCCTCTCATACTCCAGAGAGCGCACCTTCACCAGGAGGGGACAGGACAGACTAAGGGACACTAAGGAGAGAGGTCCTCCCCGAGCCCAGACTCTCATACTCCAGAGAGCGCACCTTCACCAGGAGGGGACAGGACAGACTAAGGGACACTAAGGAGAGAGGTCCTCCCCATGCCCAGCCTCTCATACTCCAGAGAGTGCACCTTCAAAAGGAGGGGACAGGACAGACTAAGGGACACTAAGGAGAGAGGTCATCCCCGTGCCCAGCCCCTCATACTCCAGAGAGCGCTCCTTTACCAGGGGGAGAGGACAGACTAAGGCACACTAATGAGAGAGGTCCTCCCCGTGCCCAGACTCTCATACTCCAGAGAGCGCACCTTCCCCTGGAAGGAGAGGACAGACTAAGGGACACTAAGGAGAGAGGTCCTCCCTGTTCCCAGCCTCTCATACTCCAGAGAGTGCACCTTCACCAGGAGGGGAGAGGACAGACTAAGGGGACACTAAGGAGAGAGGTCCTCCCTGTGCCAAGCCTCTCATACTCCAGAGAGCGTTCCTTCACTAGGAGGGGAGAGGACAGACTGAGGGACACTAAGGAGAGAGGTCCTCCCCGTGCCCAGCCTCTCATACTCCAGAGAGCGCACCTTCACCAGGGGGAGAGAGGACAGACTAAGGGACACTAAGGAGAGAGGTCCTTCTCGTGCCCAGCTTCTCATACTCCAGAGAGCGCACCTTCACCAGGGGGGGAGAGGACAGACTAAGGGACACTAAGGAGAGAGGTCCTTCTCGTGCCCAGCTTCTCATACTCCAGAGAGCGCACCTTCACCAGGAGGGGAGAGGACAGACTAAGGGACACTAAGGAGAGAGGCCCTCCCCGTGCCCAGCCTCTCATACTCCAGAGAGTGCACCTTTACCAGGGGGAGAGGACAGACTAAGGGACACTAAGGAGAGAGGTCCTCCCCGTGCCCAGCCTCTCATACTCCAGAGAGCGCACCTTCACCAGGGGGGGAGAGGACAGACTAAGGGACACTAAGGAGAGAGGTCCTCCCCGTGCCCAGCCCCTCATACTCCAGAGAGCGCACCTTCACCATGGGGGGAGAGGACATACTAAGGGGCACTAAGGATAGAGGCCCTCCCCGTGCCTAGCCTCTCATACTCCAGAGAGCGCACCTTCAGCAGGAGGGAGAGGACAGACTAAGGGACACTAAGGAGAGAGGTCCTCCCCGTGCCCAGCCTCTCATACTCCAGAGAGCGCACCTTCACCAGGCGGGAGAGGACAAACTAAGGGGCACTAAGGAGAGAGGTCCTCCCCGTGCCCAGCCTCTCATACTCCAGAGAGCGCACCTTCACCAGGAGGGAGAGGACAGACCAAGGGACACTAAGGAGAGAGCTCCTCCCCGTGCCCAGCCTCTCATACTCCAGAGAGCGCACCTTCACCAGGAGGGGAGAGGACAGACTAAGGGGCACTAAGGAGAGAGGTCCTCCCCGTGCCCAGTCTCTCATACTCCAGAGAGCGCACCTTCACCAGGAGGGGAGAGGACAGACTAAGGGACACTAAGGAGAGAGGTCCTCCCCGTGCCCAGCCTCTCATGCTCCAGAGAGCGCACCTTCACCAGGAGGGGAGAGGACAGACTAAGGGACACTAAGGAGAGAGGTCCTCCCCGTGCCCAGCCTCTCATACTCTAGAGAGCGCACCTTCACCAGGAGGGGGGAGAGGACGGACTAAGGGACACTAAGGAGAGAGGTCCTCCCCGTGCCCAGCCTCTCATACTCCAGAGAGCGCACCTTCACCAGGAGGGAGAGGACAGACTAAGGGACACTAAGGAGAGAGGTCCTCCCCGTGCCCAGCCTCTCATACTCCAGAGAGCGCACCTTCACCAGGGGGGAGAGGACAAACTAAGGGGCACTAAGGAGAGAGGTCCTCCCCGTGCCCAGCCTCTCATACTCCAGAGAGCGCACCTTCACCAGGAGGGAGAGGACAGACTAAGGGACACTAAGGAGAGAGGCCCTCCCCGTGCCCAGCCTCTCATACTCCAGAGAGCGCACCTTCACCAGGAGGGAGAGGACAGTCTAAGGGACACTAAGGAGAGAGGCCCTCCCCGTGCCCAGCCTCTCATACTCCAGAGAGTGCACCTTCACCAGGAGGGGAGAGGACAGACTAAGGGGCACTAAGGAGAGAGGCCCTCCCCGTGCCCAGCCCCTCATACTCCAGAGAGTGCACCTTTACCAGGAGGGAGAGGACAGACTAAGGGCACTAAGGAGAGAGGCCCTCCCCGTGCCCAGCCTCTCATACTCCAGAGAGCGCACCTTCACCAGGAGGGAGAGGACAGACTAAGGGACACTAAGGAGAGAGGTCCTCCCCGTGCCCAGCCTCTCATACTCCAGAGAGCGCACCTTCACCAGGAGGGGAGAGGACAGACTAAAGGGCACTAAGGAGAGAGGTCCTCCCCGTGCCCAGCCTCTCATACTCCAGAGAACGCACCTTCACCAGGAGGGAGAGGACAGACTAAGGGACACTAAGGAGAGAGGCCCTCCCCGTGCCCAGCCTCTCATACTCCAGAGAGCACACCTTCACCAGGGGGAGACCACAGACTAAGGGACACTAAGGAGAGAGGTCCTCCCCGTGCCCAGCCTCTCATACTCCAGACAGCGCACCTTCACCAGGGGGGGAGAGGACAGACTAAAGGGCACTAAGGAGAGAGGCCCTCCCCGTGCCCAGCCTCTCATACTCCAGAGAGCGCACCTTCACCAGGGGGAGAGGACAGACTAAGGGACACTAAGGAGAGAGGTCCTCCCCGTGCCCAGCCTCTCATACTCCAGAGAGTGCACCTTCACCAGGGGGGGAGAGGACAGACTAAGGGACACTAAGGAGAGAGGTCCTCCCCGTGCCCACCCTCTCAGGTAAGTTTTAATCAGGTTTCCCTGAGGACCATGGTGGATCTTCATACAGGCAGTATGGACTGGTGCCCGGGCCTTTTTCTTCCTTGGGGCACCGTACATATATGAATATCTACCATTAGTCTTAAAAAAATCTATACTCATCTTCTGGTTGACACAGAAGGTGACGTCATAGTGTGTGGATATTTTATTAAAGGGGGTCATCTGCAGTGGAAATTGTATTAAATGATCATCTGCTGTGCACATTTCATGAAAAGGGGCATCTGCTGTGGACATTTTATTAAAGTGCCCGACAGCGTTAGACATTTCATTAAAGAAGGGGAGGTCATCTGCCGTAGACATTTTATTAAAGGGGGCATCTTCTGTGCACATTTTATTAAAAAGGGGCATCATCTGTGAACATTTCATTAAAGTGGAGCTCTGCTGAGAACATAACATTAAAGGGGGGACTCAGCGGTGACATTTCTGTAAAGAGGAGCTCTGCTGTGGACATTTCATTAGAGGGGAGCTCTGCTGTGGACATTTCATTAGAGGGGAGCTCTGCTGTGGACATTTCATTAGAGGGCGGCTCTGCTGTGGACATTTCATTAGAGGGGAGCTCTGCTGTGGACATTTCATTAGAGGGGGCTCTGCAGTGGACATTTCATTAGAGGGGAGCTCTGCTGTGGACATTTCATTAGAGGGGAGCTCTGCTGTGGACATTTCATTAGAGGGGAGCTCTGCTGTGGACATTTCATTAGAGGGGGCTCTGCTGTGGACATTTCATTAGAGGGGAGCTCTGCTGTGGACATTTCATTAGAGGGGAGCTCTGCTGTGGACATTTCATTAGAGGGGAGCTCTGCTGTGGACATTTCATTAGAGGGGAGCTCTGCTGTGGACATTTCATTAGAGGGGAGCTCTGCTGTGGACATTTCATTAGAGGGGAGCTCTGCTGTGGACATTTCATTAGAGGGGAGCTCTGCTGTGGACATTTCATTAGAGGGGAGCTCTGCTGTGGACATTTCATTAGAGGGGAGCTCTGCTGTGGACATTTCATTAGAGGGGGCTCTGCTGTGGACATTTCATTAGAGGGGAGCTCTGCTGTGGACATTTCATTAGAGGGGAGCTCTGCTGTGGACATTTCATTAGAGGGGAGCTCTGCTGTGGACATTTCATTAGAGGGGAGCTCTGCTGTGGACATTTCATTAGAGGGGAGCTCTGCTGTGGACATTTCATTAGAGGGGAGCTCTGCTGTGGACATTTCATTAGAGGGGGGCTCTACTGTGGACATTTCATTAAAAGGGGCTCTGCTTTGGACATTAAATTTAAAGGGGGCTCTGCTGTGGACATAACATTAAAGGGGGCTCTGCTGTGGACATAACATTAGAGGGGAGCTCTGCTGTGGACATAACATTAGAGGGGAGCTCTGCTGTGGACATTTCATTAGAGGGGAGCTCTGCTGTGGACATTTCATTAGAGGGGAGCTCTGCTGTGGACATAACATTAGAGGGGAGCTCTGCTGTGGACATTTCATTAGAGGGGAGCTCTGCTGTGGACATTTCATGGAAGGGAGCTCTGCTATGGACATTAAATTTAAAGGGGGCTCTGTTGTGGGCATTTCATTAATAAGGTGCGGCTGCTGCTGGACATTTTATTAGAGTAGCGGCTGCATTCCTCCCCCCCCCCCCCTTGGGCTTATGTTGAAGTCAATAACTTTTGCCATTTTATTTGTGGTCAGATTAGGAGGTATATGTGAGTATTTACAGTATGAGGGGTAGATCAGCTGCAGGGCACAGAGGCCGGGGGCAGCATCTCCTACACTGTCTGGGAGATGTGTTCTGGATGGTAGTCGGGGGGGGGGAGGGGGGAGGGTTTCCTGCAGTCAGGGAATGTGATCGGCTTTCCTAGATACATGGGATATAGAGTAGTACAAGGCAAGCGGATGAAGCAGCACAACAAAAAAGGTAAAGTGAAAAATGTTTTTATTCCACCAAGGATGCGACGTTTCGTAGGATATAGTGGATATAGAGTATACATAGGATATAGTGGATATAGAGTATACATAGGATATAGAGGATATAGAGTATACATAGTATATAGTGGATATAGAGGATACATAGGATATAGTGGATATAGAGTATACATAGGATATAGTGGATATAGAGTATACATAGGATATAGTGGATATAGAGTATACATAGGATATAGAGGATATAGAGTATACATAGTATATAGTGGATATAGAGGATACATAGGATATAGTGGATATAGAGTATACATAGGATATAGTGGATATAGAGTATACATAGGATATAGTGGATATAGAGTATACATAGGATATAGTGGATATAGAGTATACATAGGATATAGTGGATATAGAGTATACATAGGATATAGTGGATATAGAGTATACATAGGATATAGTGGATATAGAGTATACATAGGATATAGTGGATATAGAGTATACATAGGATATAGTGGATATAGAGTATACATAGGATATAGTGGATATAGAGTATACATAGGATATAGTGGATATAGAGTATACATAGGATATAGTGGATATAGAGTATACATAGGATATAGTGGATATAGAGGATACATAGGATATAGTGGATATAGAGTATACATAGGATATAGTGGATATAGAGTATACATAGGATATAGTGGATATAGAGTATACATAGGATATAGTGGATATAGAGTATACATAGGATATAGTGGATATAGAGTATACATAGTATATAGTGGATATAGAGTATACATAGGATATAGTGGATATAGAGTATACATAGGATATAGTGGATATAGAGTATACATAGGATATAGTGGATATAGAGTATACATAGGATATAGTGGATATAGAGTATACATAGGATATAGTGGATATAGAGTATACGTAGGATATAGTGGATATAGAGTATACATAGGATATAGTGGATATAGAGTATACATAGGATATAGTGGATATAGAGTATACATAGGATATAGTGGATATAGAGTATACATAGGATATAGTGGATATAGAGTATACATAGGATATAGTGGATATAGAGTATACATAGGATATAGTGGATATAGAGTATACATAGGATATAGTGGATATAGAGTATACATAGGATATAGTGGATATAGAGTATACATAGGATATAGTGGATATAGAGTATACATAGGATATAGTGGATATAGAGGATATAGAGTATACATAGGATATAGTGGATATAGAGTATACATAGGATATAGTGGATATAGAGTATACATAGTATATAGTGGATATAGAGTATACATAGGATATAGTGGATATAGAGTATACATAGGATATAGTGGATATAGAGTATACATAGTATATAGTGGATATAGAGTATACATAGGATATAGAGGATATAGAGTATACATAGTATATAGTGGATATAGAGGATACATAGGATATAGTGGATATAGAGTATACATAGGATATAGTGGATATAGAGTATACATAGGATATAGTGGATATAGAGGATATAGAGTATACATAGGATATAGTGGATATAGAGTATACATAGTATATAGTGGATATAGAGTATACATAGGATATAGTGGATATAGAGTATACATAGTATATAGTGAATATAGAGTATACATAGGATATAGTGGATATAGAGTATACATAGAATATAGTGGATATAGAGTATACATAGGATATAGTGGATATAGAGTATACATAGGATATAGTGGATATAGAGTATACATAGAATATAGTGGTTATAGAGTATACATAGTATATAGTGGATATAGAGTATACATAGGATATAGTGGATATAGAGTATACATAGGATATAGTGGATATAGAGTATACATAGGATATAGTGGATATAGAGTATACATAGTATATAGTGGATATAGAGTATACATAGGATATAGTGGATATAGAGTATACATAGAATATAGTGGATATAGAGTATACATAGGATATAGTGGATATAGAGTATACATAGGATATAGTGGATATAGAGTATACATAGGATATAGTGAATATAGAGTATACATAGGATATAGTGGATATAGAGTATACATAGGATATAGTGGATATAGAGTATACATAGGATATAGTGGATATAGAGTATACATAGGATATAGTGGATATAGAGTATACATAGGATATAGTGGATATAGAGTATACATAGGATATAGTGAATATAGAGGATATAGAGTATACATAGGATATAGTGGATATAGAGTATACATAGGATATAGTGGATATAGAGTATACATAGGATATAGTGAATATAGTGGATATAGAGGATACATAGGATATAGTGGATATAGAGGATATAGAGTATACATAGGATATAGTGGATATAGAGTATACATAGGATATAGTGGATATAGAGTATACATAGGATATAGTGGTTATAGAGTATACATAGGATATAGTGGATATAGAGTATACATAGGATATAGTGGATATAGAGGATATAGAGTATACATAGTATATAGTGGATATAGAGTATACATAGTATATAGTGGATATAGAGGATACATAGTATATAGTGGATATAGAGTATACGTAGGATATAGTGGATATAGAGTATACATAGGATATAGTGGATATAGAGTATACATAGGATATAGTGGATATAGAGTATACATAGGATATAGTGGTTATAGAGTATACATAGTATATAGTGGATATAGAGTATACATAGTATATAGTGGATATAGAGGATACATAGTATATAGTGGATATAGAGTATACGTAGGATATAGTGGATATAGAGTATACATAGGATATAGTGGATATAGAGTATACATAGGATATAGTGGATATAGAGTATACATAGGATATAGTGGTTATAGAGTATACATAGTATATAGTGGATATAGAGTATACATAGGATATAGTGGATATAGAGTATACATAGGATATAGTGGTTATAGAGTATACATAGGATATAGTGGATATAGAGTATACATAGGATATAGTGGATATAGAGGATATAGAGTATACATAGGATATAGTGGATATAGAGTATACATAGTATATAGTGGATATAGAGTATACATAGGATATAGTGGATATAGAGTATACATAGTATATAGTGGTTATAGAGTATACATAGGATATAGTGGATATAGAGTATACATAGTATATAGTGGATATAGAGTATACATAGGATATAGTGGATATAGAGTATACATAGTATATAGTGGATATAGAGTATACATAGGATATAGTGGATATAGAGTATACATAGGATATAGTGGATATAGAGTATACATAGGATATAGTGGATATAGAGGATACATAGGATATAGTGGATATAGAGGATATAGAGTATACATAGGATATAGTGGATATAGAGTATACATAGGATATAGTGGATATAGAGTATACATAGGATATAGTGGATATAGAGTATACATAGTATATAGTGGATATAGAGTATACATAGGATATAGTGGATATAGAGTATACATAGGATATAGTGGATATAGAGTATACATAGGATATAGTGGATATAGAGTATACATAGGATATAGTGGATATAGAGTATACATAGGATATAGTGGATATAGAGTATACATAGGATATAGAGGATATAGAGTATACATAGGATATAGTGGATATAGAGTATACATAGGATATAGTGGATATAGAGTATACATAGGATATAGTGGATATAGAGTATACATAGGATATAGTGGATATAGAGTATACGTAGGATATAGTGGATATAGAGTATACATAGGATATAGTGGATATAGAGGATACATAGGATATAGTGGATATAGAGTATACATAGGATATAGAGGATATAGAGTATACATAGGATATAGTGGATATAGAGTATACATAGGATATAGTGGATATAGAGTATACATAGGATATAGTGGATATAGAGTATACATAGGATATAGTGGATATAGAGTATACATAGGATATAGTGGATATAGAGTATACATAGGATATAGTGGATATAGAGTATACATAGGATATAGTGGATATAGAGTATACGTAAGATATAGTGGATATAGAGTATACATAGGATATAGTGGATATAGAGTATACATAGGATATAGTGGATATAGAGTATACATAGGATATAGTGGATATAGAGTATACATAGGATATAGTGGATATAGAGCATACATAGGATATAGTGGATATAGAGTATACATAGGATATAGTGGATATAGAGTATACATAGGATATAGTGGTTATAGAGTATACATAGGATATAGTGGATATAGAGTATACATAGGATATAGTGGATATAGAGGATATAGAGTATACATAGGATATAGTGGATATAGAGTATACATAGGATATAGTGGATATAGAGTATACATAGGATATAGTGGATATAGAGTATACATAGGATATAGTGGATATAGAGTATACATAGGATATAGTGGATATAGAGTATACATAGGATATAGTGGATATAGAGGATATAGAGTATACATAGGATATAGTGGATATAGAGTATACATAGGATATAGTGGATATAGAGTATACATAGGATATAGTGGATATAGAGTATACATAGGATATAGTGGATATAGAGTATACATAGGATATAGTGGATATAGAGTATACATAGGATATAGTGGATATAGAGTATACATAGGATATAGTGGTTATAGAGTATACATAGGATATAGTGGATATAGAGTATACATAGTATATAGTGGATATAGAGTATACATAGGATATAGTGGATATAGAGTATACATAGTATATAGTGGATATAGAGTATACATAGGATATAGTGGATATAGAGTATACATAGGATATAGTGGTTATAGAGTATACATAGGATATAGTGGATATAGAGTATACATAGGATATAGTGGATATAGAGTATACATAGTATATAGTGGATATAGAGTATACATAGGATATAGTGGATATAGAGTATACATAGGATATAGTGGATATAGAGTATACATAGGATATAGTGGATATAGAGTATACATAGAATATAGTGGATATAGAGTATACATAGGATATAGTGGATATAGAGTATACATAGGATATAGTGGATATAGAGGATACATAGGATATAGTGGATATAGAGGATATAGAGTATACATAGGATATAGTGGATATAGAGTATACATAGGATATAGTGGATATAGAGTATACATAGGATATAGTGGATATAGAGTATACATAGGATATAGTGGATATAGAGTATACATAGGATATAGTGGATATAGAGTATACATAGGATATAGTGGTTATAGAGTATACATAGGATATAGTGGATATAGAGTATACATAGGATATAGTGGATATAGAGTATACATAGAATATAGTGGATATAGAGTATACATAGGATATAGAGGATATAGAGTATACATAGGATATAGTGGATATAGAGTATACATAGGATATAGTGGATATAGAGGATACATAGGATATAGTGGATATAGAGTATACATAGGATATAGTGGATATAGAGTATACATAGGATATAGTGGATATAGAGTATACATAGGATATAGTGGATATAGAGTATACATAGGATATAGTGGATATAGAGTATACATAGGATATAGTGGATATAGAGTATACATAGGATATAGTGGATATAGAGTATACATAGGATATAGTGGATATAGAGTATACATAGGATATAGTGGATATAGAGGATACATAGGATATAGTGGATATAGAGTATACATAGGATATAGTGGATATAGAGTATACATAGGATATAGTGGATATAGAGGATATAGAGTATACATAGGATATAGTGGATATAGAGTATACATAGGATATAGTGGATATAGAGTATACATAGGATATAGTGGATATAGAGTATACATAGGATATAGTGGATATAGAGTATACATAGGATATAGTGGATATAGAGTATACATAGGATATAGTGGATATAGAGTATACATAGGATATAGTGGTTATAGAGTATACATAGGATATAGTGGATATAGAGTATACATAGGATATAGTGGATATAGAGTATACATAGGATATAGTGGATATAGAGTATACATAGGATATAGTGGATATAGAGTATACATAGGATATAGTGGTTATAGAGTATACATAGGATATAGTGGATATAGAGTATACATAGGATATAGAGGATATAGAGTATACATAGGATATAGTGGATATAGAGTATACATAGAATATAGTGGATATAGAGTATACATAGGATATAGTGGATATAGAGTATACATAGGATATAGTGGATATAGAGGATACATAGGATATAGTGGATATAGAGGATATAGAGTATACATAGGATATAGTGGATATAGAGTATACATAGAATATAGTGGATATAGAGTATACATAGGATATAGTGGATATAGAGTATACATAGGATATAGTGGATATAGAGGATACATAGGATATAGTGGATATAGAGGATATAGAGTATACATAGGATATAGTGGATATAGAGTATACATAGGATATAGTGGATATAGAGGATATAGAGTATACATAGGATATAGTGGATATAGAGTATACATAGGATATAGTGGATATAGAGGATACATAGGATATAGTGGATATAGAGGATATAGAGTATACATAGGATATAGTGGATATAGAGTATACATAGGATATAGTGGATATAGAGTATACATAGGATATAGTGGATATAGAGTATACATAGGATATAGTGGATATAGAGTATACATAGGATATAGTGGATATAGAGTATACATAGGATATAGTGGTTATAGAGTATACATAGGATATAGTGGATATAGAGTATACATAGGATATAGTGGATATAGAGTATACATAGTATATAGTGGATATAGAGTATACATAGGATATAGTGGATATAGAGTATACATAGGATATAGTGGATATAGAGTATACATAGGATATAGTGGATATAGAGTATACATAGGATATAGTGGATATAGAGTATACATAGGATATAGTGGATATAGAGTATACATAGGATATAGTGGATATAGAGTATACATAGGATATAGTGGATATAGAGGATACATAGGATATAGTGGATATAGAGTATACATAGGATATAGTGGATATAGAGTATACATAGGATATAGTGGATATAGAGTATACATAGGATATAGTGGATATAGAGGATATAGAGTAGTATTTCCGGGAACATGTTGGTTTGAATCCTGGGGGGCCCTACTCGTGTGAACAGCCCAGGGCCCATGGGACACTTAATCCACCACTGTCTGATTCTCAATGACCAACCCTTCTACTGGTCCACTTTCTGAGCGGCGATCTTAAGCCGCCGTCCCAGTTTTGCATGGGGTAATCCCCCTGGCCAAATTCGATGCTGAGAGTCTTGGGGCCCTTGAAGAGTGTCCGGGAGATCAAAGCCCGGACCTCCCTCTCCCAGCCAGAGACTCTCACACTTATCCCGGTTGATCTTGGACCCAGAAGCCTCTGAGTAGCGGTCAACCTCTGACATCACCCATTGTGCCTCCCCTCTCGAGGACACAAAAACGGTGACATCATCAGCATACGCTACCACCCTTAGAGTGGCTTCCAGTGCCGCCTGGTCCATCCCGACTCCCACCAACGGCCCACGATCAACCCTCCTAAGGAATGGGTCAATCGCGAACACGTACAGTAGTGGGCTCAGAGGACAACCCTGGCGAACACCAGACCCGACCTCAAAAGAGCGGCCAATCCAACCGTTCACAAGCGGGAAACTCTCTGCCCCTGCGTACAAAACCTTTAGCCAATTGACAAACTCCCCCGGCAGGCCATACCTCAGAAGGACAGACCAGAGGTACTCGTGGTTAACCCGATCAAACGCTTTTGCCTGATCCAAGGACAGCAAGTACCCCTTCCAGTTACCAGCCCTGCCCTGCTCCACTGCCTCCCGGACACAAAGCACAGCACTAAATGTACTGCGGCCTGGAACAGAGCAGTGCTGGGTCCCCGAAAGGAGCCGGGGTGCAAACTTCTTCCTGCATTATACTCCAGAGCTGGTGATGATTACGGCCATTTGATTACCAGAACCTGGCGACTACTTCCACCCTTTATCACCTATGGGAGTAGTAGTGTTATACTTTTGGTTTCTCACATAGTTGATGGAGAATGTTTGAGTTCTCGGTCCCTACATTAGATGATTCTATGGAGTCTGCTGTAAACACACGTCTGGCAATGAAACGGCGCGAGCTCTGAGGAGACACTGAACAAGCAGGATGTTTTATGCTCTGGATCCTCAGTGGTGGATGTTGCCCCAATGTCTAAAGATAAAAAACGCACACGTAATGTAAACGCAATGTTGACAGCCAAGTAATTAGGCAAATCTCCTTTTCTCAGCTGTTGCGATATGTTTGAAAACACATACATTAATGCACATGAAACTCAACATGTGAACACTGTCTTAGATGTGAGGTAATATGATAACCACCATATACAGGAGCCGTTGTCTTCTGTGGCAATAAGCAACCAATCACAGCACAGATTGTATTTTGCCACAGGTCATTAATATGAGCTCTGAGCTTTGATTGGTTACTATAGGCGATGTGTATAATACAGCTTATGTGTGAGGTAAGATATATAGGAGGTATAGAGACAGTCAGGGACAGAGAGACACACAGGGAGTGACAGAGAGACAGACAGGGAGAGGGAGTGATAGAGAGGCAGACAGGGAGAGTGAGCGACAGAGAGACAGGCAGGGAGTGACAGAGACAGACAGGGAGAGGGAGTGACAGAGAGACACACAGGGAGAGTGAGTGACAGAGAGACAGACAGGGAGAGTGAGCGACAGAGAGACAGACAGGGAGAGTGCGTGACAGAGAGACAGGCAGGGAGTGACAGAGAGACAGACAGGGAGAGTGCGTGACAGAGAGACAGGCAGGGAGAGTGCGTGACAGAGAGACAGACAGGGAGTGACAGAGAGACAGACAGGGAGAGTGCGTGACAGAGAGACAGACAGGGAGAGTGCGTGACAGAGAGACAGGCAGTGAGAGTGCGTGACAGAGATACAGGCAGGGAGAGTGAGTGAGTGACACAGAGACAGGCAGGGAGAGTGAGTGAGTGACAGAGAGACAGGCAGGGAGAGTGAGTGAGTGAGTGACAGAGAGACTGACAGGGAGAGTGAGTGAGTGACAGAGAGACTGACAGGGAGAGTGCGTGACAGAGAGACAGGCAGGGAGTGACAGAGAGACAGACAGGGAGAGGGAGTGACAGAGAGGCAGACAGGGAGAGTGCGTGACAGAGAGACAGACAGGGAGAGTGCGTGACAGAGAGACAGGCAGGGAGAGTGCATGACAGAGAGACAGGCAGGGAGAGTGCGTGACAGAGAGACAGGCAGGGAGAGTGCGTGACAGAGAGACAGGCAGGGAGAGTGAGTGAGTGACAGAGAGACAGGCAGGGAGAGTGCATGAGTGACAGAGAGACAGGCAGGGAGAGTGCATGAGTGACAGAGAGACTGACAGGGAGAGTGCGTGACAGAGAGACAGGCAGGGAGTGACAGAGAGACAGACAGGGAGAGGGAGTGACAGAGAGGCAGACAGGGAAAGTGAGTGACAGAGAGACAGACAGGGAGAGTGAGCGACAGAGAGACAGATAGGGAGAGTGAGCGACAGAGAGACAGACAGGGAGAGTGAGCGACAGAGAGAGTGCGTGACAGAGAGACAGACAGGGAGAGTGCATGACAGAGAGACAGGCAGGGAGAGTGCGTGACAGAGAGACAGGCAGGGAGAGTGCATGACAGAGAGACAGGCAGGGAGAGTGCGTGACAGAGAGACAGGCAGGGAGAGTGCGTGACAGAGAGACAGGCAGGGAGAGTGAGTGAGTGACAGAGAGACAGGCAGGGAGAGTGCATGAGTGACAGAGAGACAGGCAGGGAGAGTGCATGAGTGACAGAGAGACTGACAGGGAGAGTGCGTGACAGAGAGACAGGCAGGGAGTGACAGAGAGGCAGACAGGGAGAGTGAGCGACAGAGAGACAGACAGGGAGAGTGAGCGACAGAGAGACAGATAGGGAGAGTGAGCGACAGAGAGACAGACAGGGAGAGTGAGCGACAGAGAGAGTGCGTGACAGAGAGACAGACAGGGAGAGTGCGTGACAGAGAGACAGGCAGGGAGAGTGCATGACAGAGAGACAGGCAGGGAGAGTGCGTGACAGAGAGACAGGCAGGGAGAGTGAGTGACAGAGAGACAGGCAGGGAGAGTGAGTGACAGAGAGACTGACAGGGAGAGTGCATGAGTGACAGATAGGGAGGGACACTGGGGACATCTCTCATTGGGGTGTATTCACACACTGCTCGCTGTTTCACTGACTGATGGTTTATTCCGTTGTACAATCTGCTATAGGGTCGAATCTGCCTAATCTGCACAGGTCACTGTACAGCGGCGGGACAGGACCCCGGGAGTAGTGCCGGTACCTAGAGCATCCGTATACTGAGCCGCATGGCCTGGTGAGATGAGTATTACATCCTGAGGAGATGCAGCAGCACAGAGTATTTCAGCGGAGGAGGGTGATGGTGTCTACGCCCTCTGCCCTCGGTGTCACTTCCTCTCTAGGAACTTCCCTGTCAGTGTTTCCATTTGTTGCTCTTCTACAAGTTTTTACCTGCAGCTACAAAACTGGAAACACAACTACAAGGGTTAAACTAGGGCAAGACCCAGGACTCTCAGCAGCCTCAGCAACAACACAGACAGAGCCAAGGTCAGCAGGACTACAACTCTCAGCATGGTCCCTGTACCTGTATTCTCATAGTAACAGATGGCTTAATTCTTAGGGAGCCTCACTGGAGCAGCTCTGACCCAGCACAGATTCAAAACTCAACTAGGTACTGCCCTTAGCACTGACCCATCACTCGACCAGGTACTGACCCCAAAATTGACCAAACAATATACCAAGTACAGACCTCAGTACTGACCCATTACTCAACCAAGTACTGACCCATTACTCATCCAGGTACTGACCCCAACATTGACCCAACAATATACCAGGTACTAACCGAACAGTAAACCAGGTACTGCCCTTAGCACTGACCCATCACTCAACCAGTTTCTGATCCCAGCACTAAACTGGGTTCTGACCCACATTTTACCCCATACTCAACCAGGTACTGACCAAAGCATTGATCCGGGTATTGTCCAGGATACTGAACAAGCAGGTGAACCCAGCACTGACCCGGGTACTGACCTCATCATTGACCAAACACTACACCAGTACTGACCCAAGCAGTAACCCATCACTCAACCAGGTACTGACCCCAGCAGTAATCCAGGTACTGACCCATCACTGAGCCCACACTCAACCAGGTACTGACCCAGCACTGACCCATCACTCAACCAGGTACTGAACCCAGCATTGACCCAACAATATACCAGGTACTGACCACAGTACTTACCCATCACTCAACCAGGTACTGACCCAACACTAAACCAGGTACTGATCAACACTCAACCAGGTTCTGACCCTAGCATTGAAACAGCACTGATCCAACAATATACAAGGTACTAACCTCAGTATTTACCCATCACTTAACCAGGTACTGACCCAACACTCAAGCAGATACTGACACAGCACCGATCAATAACACCACTAGGTACTGACCCAAGCACTGACCATCACTCAACCAAGTACTGACCGCAGCACTGACCCATCACACAGCCAGGTACTGACCCATCATTCAATCAGATACTGACCCTACCATTGAACCAACACGCAACCAGGTATTGAGCCATCACTGACCCAATACTCAACCAGGCACTGACCCAACACCGATCCATCACACCACCAGGTACTGACCCCAATACTGAGCAATCCCTCAGCTGACCCTAGCATTGAACCAAAACTCAACCATTTACTGACCCAGCAGTGACCCAACACTCAACCAGGTACTGAGCCCAGCACTAACCCATCACTCCACCAGGTACTGACTCCAGCATTGACCCAACAATATACAAGGTACTGACCTCAGTACTTAACCTCACTTAACCAGGTACTGACCCAAGCACTGACCCATCACTCAACCAGATACTGACCTCAGTATTTACCAATCACTGACCCAATAATATACAAGGTACTGACCTCAGTATTTACCCATCACTTAACCAGAACGGACCCAACAATAAACCAGATATTAACCTTAGCACTGACCCAACACTGAACCAGGTACTGACCCAGCACCTATCCATCCACCACCCGGTACTGACCCAGCACTTAGCAATCCCTCAACCAGACACTGACCCCATCACTGACCCTTCACTGAACCAGGCACTGACCCATCACTGACCCAATAATATACAAGGTACTGACCTCAGTATTTACCCATCACTTAACCAGAAAGGACCCAACAATAAACAAGATACTGACCTTAGCACGGACCCAACACTGAACCCGGTACTGACCCAGCACCTATCCATCCACCACCAGGTACTGAGCCAGCACTTAGCAATCCCACAACCAGACACTGACCCAATCACTGACCCTTCACTGAACCAGGTACTGACCCAGCACTGACCCAACACTCAAGCAGGAACTGACCCAGCACTGACCCATCACTCCATCAGGTACTGACCCAGC
Organism: Engystomops pustulosus; assembly: GCF_040894005.1. Lineage (NCBI taxonomy): Eukaryota > Metazoa > Chordata > Amphibia > Anura > Leptodactylidae > Engystomops > Engystomops pustulosus. The sequence continues at coordinate 7,319 of NW_027285600.1, read as the reverse complement.
ACTGACCCAACACTCCAACTGGAAATGACCTCAGCACTGACCCTTCACTCATCCAGTTACTGGTCCCAGCATTGACTCAACAATATACCAGGTTCTGACCTCAGTACTGACCCATCATTCAACCAGGTACTGACCTATCGCTTAACAAGATACTGACCCAACACTAAACCAGGTACTGACCCCAGCACTTAACTGGCTACTGACCAAGCATTTACCCCACAATCAACCAGGTACTGACCCCAGCATTGATCCAACAATATACCAGGTACTGATCACAGTACTTACCCATCTCTCAACCAGGTACTGACCCAACACTAAACCGTGTACTGACCCCAGCACTGACCCATCACTCAACCAATTACTGACCCCTGCACTTATCAAACACACAACCAGCTACTGATCCTAATACTGACCCATCACTCAACCTGGTACTGACCCAACACTAAACCAAGTACTGACTTCGGCACTGACCCCTCAGTATGTGCAGTCATTTTTTCATCATTGTGTATGACCCCAGCGTAGGTACCTTAGGTTATCCGAGGACATGACCGCAACCCTAGGAGCCACCGGGCCCCCGTACACAATCCGGACCCCCAGCTATCATGTGTCATCCACATGGCCCAGGTGATCATAGGGACAATGGGACAGGATGTAACTGCTGAGTGTCCCCACAATGACCAGGACTGACACCTCAGATACAGATGTAACAAGTAAGTCCCAACTCCAGGACAAGGGGGAAACCACCGAGACCACCGAGACCACAACCCAATGACCGGAAACCAATTACCCAAAACTCATCCGTTGTGCAGGCGGCACCAGCAAAGCCCCCAGGGGTCTCTGGGCAAAACCTTTTTTGTGTCCCTTCATATTTTTGGGAATGTTTTTGTTCTCATAGAAGCAGATGACACTGACACCATATGTACCTAAAGGTCACTAAACAGTAACAACAAACTAAGCCTCCAGAACATATGGAATAGAACCATAGCGGTACCATGATGCTCCAAATAATACCGCCACATTGTGCCCAGGTACATGATAATACTCTACAGTGCCTACACAATGTGCTGTGCTCAGGAACTGATACCATAGAGTGCTGCCATGCTGTGCTCAGGAACTGATACCACACAGTGCTTTTTTGTGTCCCTTCATATTTTTGGGAATGTTTTTGTTCTCATAGAAGCAGATGACACTGACACCATATGTACCTAAAGGTCACTAAACAGTAACAACAAACTGAGCCTCCAGAACATATGGAATAGAACCATAGCGGCACCATGATGCTCCAAATAATACCGCCACATTGTGCCCAGGTACATGATAATACTCTACAGTGCCTACACAATCTGCTGTGCTCAGGAACTGATATCATACAGTGCTGCCATGCTGTGCTCAGGAACTGATATCATACAGTGCTGCCGTGCTGTGCTCAGGAACTGATACCATACAGTGCTGCCATGCTGTGCTCAGGAACTGATACCATACAGTGCTGCCATGCTGTGCTCAGGAACTGATATCATACAGTGCTGCCGTGCTGTGCTCAGGAACTGATACCATACAGTGCCACTATGCTGTGCTCAGGAACTGATACCATACAGTGCTGCCATGCTGTGCTCAGGAACTGATACCATACAGTGCTGCCATGCTGTGCTCAGGAACTGATACCATACAGTGCTGCCATGCTGTGCTCAGGAACTGATACCATACAGTGCCACTATGCTGTGCTCAGGAACTGATACCATACAGTGCTGCCATGCTGTGCTCAGGAACTGATACCATACAGTGCTGCCATGTTGTGCTCAGGAACTGATACCATACAGTGCGGCCATGCTGTGCTCAGGAACTGATACCATATAGTGCTGCCATGCTGTGCTCAGGAACTGATACCATACAATGATGCCATGCTGTGCTCAGGAACTGATACTATACAGTGCTGCTATGCTGTGCTCAGGAACTGATACCATACAATGATGCCATGCTGTGCTCAGGAACTGATACTATACAGTGCCGCTATGCTGTGCTCAGGAACTGATATCATACAGTGCTGCCATGCTGTGCTCAGAAACTGATACCACACAATGCTGCTATGCTGTGCTCAGGAACTGATACCATACAATGATGCCATGCTGTGCTCAGGAACTGATACTATACAGTGCTGCCATGCTGTGCTCAGGAACTGATACCATACAGTGATGCCATGCTGTGCTCAGGAACTGATACCATACAGTGCTGCCATGCTGTGCTCAGGAACTGATACCATACAGTGCCACTATGCTGTGCTCAGGAACTGATACCATACAGTGCTGCCATGCTGTGCTCAGGAACTGATACCATACAGTGCTGCCATGCTGTGCTCAGGAACTGATACCATACAGTGCTGCCATGCTGTGCTCAGGAACTGATATCATACAGTGCTGCCATGCTGTGCTCAGGAACTGATACCATACAGTGATGCCATGCTGTGCTCAGGAACTGATACCATACAGTGCTGCCATGCTGTGCTCAGGAACTGATACCATACAGTGCTGCCATGCTGTGCTCAGGAACTGATACCATACAGTGCTGCCATGCTGTGCTCAGGAACTGATACCATACAGTGATGCCATGCTGTGCTCAGGAACTGATACCATACAGTGCTGCCATGCTGTGCTCAGGAACTGATACTATACAGTGCTGCTATGCTGTGCTCAGAAACTGATACACCACAATGCTGCTATGCTGTGCTCAGGAACTGATACCATACAATGATGCCATGCTGTGCTCAGGAACTGATACTATACAGTGCTGCCATGCTGTGCTCAGGAACTGATACCATACAGTGCTGCCATGCTGTGCTCAGGAACTGATACCATACAATGATGCCATGCTGTGCTCAGGAACTGATACTATACAGTGATGCCATACTTTGCTCAGGAACTGATACTATACTGTGCTGCTGTGCTCAGGAACTGATACCATACATTGATGCCATGCTGTGCTCAGGAACTGATACCATACATTGATGCCATGCTGTGCTCAGGAGCTGATACTATACCGTGCTGCTGTGCTCAGGAACTGATACCATACATTGATGCCATGCTGTGCTCAGGAACTGATACCATACAGTGATGCCATGCTGTGCTCAGGAACTGATACCATGCAGTGATGCCATGCTGTGCTCAGGAACTGATACCATACAGTGCTGCCATGCTGTGCTCAGGAACTGATACCATACAATGATGCCATGCTGTGCTCAGGAACTGATACTATACAGTGCTGCCATGCTGTGCTCAGGAACTGATACCATACAATGATGCCATGCTGTGCTCAGGAACTGATACCATACAGTGCTGCTATACTGTGCTCAGGAACTGATACCATACAGTGATGCCATGCTGTGCTCAGGAACTGATACCATACAGTGCTGCCATGCTGTGCTCAGGAACTGATACCATACAGTGCCACTATGCTGTGCTCAGGAACTGATACCATACAGTGCTGCCATGCTGTGCTCAGGAACTGATACCATACAGTGCTGCCATGCTGTGCTCAGGAACTGATACCATACAGTGATGCCATGCTTTGCTCAGGAACTGATACCACACAGTGATGCCATGCTGTGCTCAGGAACTGATACCATACAGTGATGCCATGCTGTGCTCAGCAACTGATACCACACAGTGCAGCCATGCTGTGCTCAGGAACTGATACCATACAGTGCTGCCATGCTGTGCTCAGGAACTGATATCATACAGTTCTGCCATGCTGTGCTCAGGAACTGATACCATACAGTGCTGCCATGCTGTGCTCAGGAACTGATACCATACAGTGCTGCCATGCTGTGCTCAGGAACTGATACCACACAGTGCAGCCATGCTGTGCTCAGGAACTGATACCATACAGTGCTGCCATGCTGTGCTCAGGAACTGATACCATACAATGCTGCCATGCTGTGCTCAGGAACTGATACCATACAATGCTGCCATGCTGTGCTCAGGAAATGATACCACACAGTGCTGCCCTACTGTGCTCAGGAACTGATACCATACAATGCTGCTGTGCTGTGCTCAGGAACTGATACCACACAGTGCTGCCATGCTGTGCTCAGGAACTGATACCACACAATGCTGCCATGCTGTGCTCAGGAACTGATACCATCCAATGCTGCCATGCTGTGCTCAGGAACTGATACCATACAGTGCTGCCATGCTGTGCTCAGGAACTGATACCATACAGTGCTGTCATGCTGTGCTCAGGAACTGATACCATACAGTGCTGCCATGCTGTGCTCAGGAACTGATACCATACAGTGCTGCCCTACTGTGCTCAGGAACTGATACCATCCAATGCTGCCATGCTGTGCTCAGGAACTGATACCATCCAATGCTGCCATGCTGTGCTCAGGAACTGATACCATACAGTGCTGCCATGCTGTGCACAGGAACTGATACCATACAGTGCTGCCATGCTATGCTCAGGAACTGATACCATACAGTGCTGCCATGCTGTGCTCAGGAACTGATACCACACAGTGATGCCATGCTGTGCTCAGGAACTGATACCATACAGTGATGCCATGCTGTGCTCAGGAACTCAGGAACTGATACTATACAGTGCTGCCATGCTGTGCTCAGGAACTGATACCATACAGTGCTGCTATGCTGTGCTCAGGAACTGATACCATACAGTGCTGCCATGCTGTGCTCAGGAACTGATACCATACAGTGCTGCTATGCTGTGCTCAGGAACTGATACTATACAGTGCCGCTACGCTGTGCTCAGGAACTGATACCATACAATGCTGCTATGCTGTGCTCAGGAACTGATACTATACAGTGCCGCTACGCTGTGCTCAGGAACTGATACCATACAATGCCGCTATGCTGTGCTCAGGAACTGATACCATACAATGCTGCTATGCTGTGCTCAGGAAATGATATCATACAGTGCTGCCATGCTGTGCTCAGGAACTGATACCATACAGTGCTGCCATGCTGTGCTCAGGAACTGATACCATACAATGATGCCATGCTGTGCTCAGGAACTGATACCACACAGTGCAGCCGTGCTGTGCTCAGGAACTGATACCATACAGTGATGCCATGCTGTGCTCAGGAACTGATACCATACAGTGCAGCCGTGCTGTGCTCAGGAACTGATACCATACAGTGCTGCCGTGCTGTGCTCAGGAACTGATACCATACAGTGCTGCCATGCTGTGCTCAGGAACTGATACCATACAGTGCAGCCGTGCTGTGCTCAGGAACTGATACCATACAGTGATGCCATGCTGTGCTCAGGAACTGATACCATACAGTACAGCCGTGCTGTGCTCAGGAACTGATACCATACAGTGCTGCCATGCTGTGCTCAGGAACTGATACCATACAGTGCTGCCATGCTGTGCTCAGGAACTGATACCATACAGTGCTGCCATGCTGTGCTCAGGAACTGATACCATACAGTGATGCCATGCTGTGCTCAGGAACTGATACCATACAGTGCTGCCATGCTGTGCTCAGGAACTGATACCATACAGTGCTGCCATGCTGTGCTCAGGAACTGATACCATACAGTGCTGCCATGCTGTGCTCAGGAACTGATACCATACAGTGCTGCCATGCTGTGCTCAGGAACTGATACCATACAGTGATGCCATGCTGTGCTCAGGAACTGATACCATACAGTGCTGCCATGCTGTGCTCAGGAACTGATACCATACAGTGCTGCCATGCTGTGCTCAGGAACTGATACCATACAGTGCTGCCATGCTGTGCTCAGGAAATGATATCACATAGAGTTGTTATGCTGTGGAACTGATGCCCCCATTCCCTCTGAATGCTCAGTGGTATTTGCCCCCTTACCCCCTGTTTGAGGCTCAGCTTCGGGGTATTTTCCCCTTTCCCCCTGGATGAGGCTCAGCTCAGGGGTATTTTCCCCTTCCCCCCTGTTTGAGGCTCAGCTCCGGGGAGTTTGCCCCTTTCCCCCTGTTTGAGGCTCAGCTCAGGGGTATTTGCCCCTTTCCCCCTGTTTGAGGCTCAGCTCAGGGGTATTTGCCCCCTTTCCCCCTGTTTGAGGCTCAGCTCAGGGGTATTTGCCCCTTTTCCCCTGGTTGAGGCTCAGCTCAGAGGTAATTCCCCCCCTGAGTGGGGATCATTTCCGAGTTTTCTGCCCTCTCCCCATGTTGCTCCTGTTCTTTGCGTCCCGTTGGATGGACTGGTGGTGTGGGGTCGGGTTGTGTCCCCTTTAGGTCTTCCTGGGGGACGCCATCTGATTCCTGATCATTAGACTCCACTTTTCCTTTCATTTCTGACCTGCGATAAACTGATGGAATGAGCCGCTTCCATGATCCGATCTCCCGGGGGTCGTCTGAGAATCCGATCCCACTAATTACCGCACACGATGAACCAGGAGGGATAATCGGAGTCCTGGGAGGATTCCAGCCAACGGGAAGTGATCGCCTATAGGAGGGTGTGACCCAAATGCATAATGTGCCCCGGCACCACGTCTGATGCAGCTAAAAATACAGACAGATGCACAACCATGAAACCAACTGTGCCCCAACGCCCCCTGGACAGGGGGGAGGGGGCCAAACCTGTGAAGAATGGACCAATGACATTGTGAGACACAGTGGCCCACATTTATCAGAACCAGTGCAGTGTGTACTATGTGCAGGGTGTACTATGTGCAGTGTGTGTACTATGTGCAGGGTGTACTATGTGCAGGGTGTACTATGTGCAGTGTGTACTATGTGTAATGTGTACTATGTGCAGTGTCCTGTGTACTATGTGCAGGGTCATGTGTACTATGTGCAGTGTGTACTATGTGCAGGGGGTGTGTACTATGTGCAGGGTCCTGTGTACTATGTGCAGGGTCGTGTGTATTATATGTAGTGTCCTGTGTACTATGTGCAGGGTCCTGTGTACTATGTATAGTGTCCTTTGTACTATGTGCAGTGTCCTGTGTACTATGTGCAGTGTGTACTATGTGCAGTGTGTACTATGTGCAGTGTCCTGTGTACTAAGTGCAGTGTGTACTATGTGCAGTGTGTATTATGTGCAGGGTCCTGTGTACTATGTGCAGGGTCCTGTGTACTATGTGCAGTGCGTACTATGTGCAGTGTCCTGTGTACTAAGTGCAGTGTGTACTATGTGCAGTGTGTATTATGTGCAGTGTACTGTGTACTATGTGCAGTGTCCTGTGTACTATGTGCAGTGTGTACTATGTGCAGTGTGTATTATGTGCAGGGTCCTGTGTACTATGTGCAGGGTCCTGTGTACTAAGTATAGTGTCCTTTGTACTATGTGCAGGGTCGTGTGTAGTATATGCAGTGTCCTGTGTAC